>NC_057802.1:495620029-495664111 GCF_018294505.1 Triticum aestivum | reverse complement strand
GGCGCTGGCCAGACACCGGCTCGGGCGCGGGACGGGCGAGGCGGTGGCGCGCTGGACTTCGGCCTGGTGCTAGCTGGGCCGGCCCAGTTGAGATTTTTATTAATAAATAAATTTCGCCGCGAATAAAAATCCTCATAAAATATAAAAATACCAGAAACAATTTTCACCGTCCAAACCTAATATTTAGGACAAGATGAACATTTTTCTAGACTAAATGCAAATTTTCAAAAATGCAAGTTTTTCTCTAATTCAAATAAAATAGCAAATAAAATACGAATAAAATAATAATTTGATTTTAAAACTTCTTCTCCAATATTTCTTTTCTATTGAAGAAGTCATCTTATCTTCTCTCATTTATTTTTGTTATTGAAAATAATTGGAGAGAAAATATTAAAACCAAATTGATCCTTTCTTCAAATTTGAATTAAATTAAAATATGAAAATTTTGTGAAACCTCCAACTCTCTCCTTGGGTCATTGAGTTGCTTAAGATTTCTAGGATCACAACCAAAATGGAAATAAAATATGATATGCATATGATGACCTATGTATAACATCCAAGTTGAAAATTGGGATGTTACATCTTTGAGCGTGTCATACCAAGCGCGAGGTGCTTTTTTGAGGCCATACAGTGCCTTGTTGAGCTTGTACACCATGTCGGGATGTTTTGGATCTTCAAAACCAGGAGGTTGAGCAACATATACTTCTTCTTCAAATTTCCCATTGAGGAAGGCACTCTTCACATCCATTTGGTACAGAAGAATATTGTTCTGATTAGCATAGGCTAGCAGTATACGAATAGCTTCAAGCCTAGCCACGGCAGCAAAGGTTTCATCGAAGTCAATTCCCTCTACTTGTGTGTAACCTTGGGCAACGAGGTGAGCCTTGTTGATGACAACTTGACCATGCTCATCTTGCTTGTTGCGATAGATCCATTTTGTACAAATGATATTGTGCTTGCAAGGATCAAGATGGTTAACTAGCTCCTAGACATTATTCAGCTCAAACTGTTGAAGCTCTTCTTGCATAGCTTGAATCCATCCAGGTTCCATGAAGGCTTCATGAACTTTCTTGGGTTCAGATATAGATAAAAATGCAAAGTGACCACAGAAATTTTCTAGTTGTGGATCTCTTGAACAAGTGAGTGGACCAGGTGCATTGATACTATCGATGATCTTCTCAATCTGTACTTCATTTGCCACGCGAGAATGGGCAAGACTTTTCTCTTGTTGACTATCATTAGTTTCAGCATTGTCTTCAGACTGACCATTCTCTTCATGTTGATTTGGTGCTAATATGATGATTTCCTCTTCAGCCTGTTCCTCGGTGGGTACGATTTCTCCAGTACCCATTAGCTTGATAGATTCACTTAGTGTAGCTTCATCTAGCACATTTGGCAGGTGCTCTATTTGCGAGCCGTTAGTCTCATCGAACCGCACATCTATACTTTCAACCACTTTGTAGTGAAAGAGGTTGAAGACTCTGTAGGTGTGCAAATCCTTTCCGTAGCCAAGCATAAAACCTTCATGTGCTTTCGGTGCAAATTTTCAAGTGTGATGCAGATCCTTGATCCAGCACCTAGCACCACAGACCTTGAAATAGCTGGCATTTGGCTTCTTACCAGTCAGAAGTTCATAGGATGTCTTCTTGAAGAACTTATGAAGATAGACTCTGTTGATGATGTGGCATGCAGTATCAATGGCTTCATGCCAGAACTTTCTTGGAGTCTTGTACTCATTAAGCATCGTACGTGCCATGTCAATGAGGGTTCTGTTCTTGTGCTCCATGATGCCATTCTGCTGAGGTGTATATGGAGCGGAGAACTCATGTGTGATGCCCAATGTATCAAGATAAGTGTCGAGGCCGGTGTTCTTGAATTTTGTGCCATTGTCACTTCTGATGTGCTTAATCTTGATGCCATAGTTGGTCATGGCTCGATTGGTGAAGCGTCTGAAGACATCCTGCACTTCAGTGATGTAGATAATTATGTGCACCTAGGTATATCTTGAATAATCATCAATAATAATGAAGCCATAAAGATGTGCAGTGGTAGTAAGGGTAGAGTAGTGAGTGGGGCCAAATAAGTCCATGTGTAGCAGCTTCAAGGGACGTGATGTAGTCATGATTGTCTTCGAGGGATGCTTGGCCCTGGTCATCTTCCCGGCATCACAAGCACCACATCGATGATCCTTCTTGAACTTGATGCCCTCGATGCCAATGATATGCTTCTTCTTCACGAGAGTGTGTAAATTCCTCGTGCCCGCATGTCCTAGCCTCCGATGCCAGAGCCAACACTCGGAAGCTTTTGCTAGAAGACATACGGCAAGCTGTGGTCCTGTGGAGAAATCTACCATATACAGATCATCTCCTCGATACCCTTCGAAGACTAGAGATTTGTCAGATTCCATAAGCACAAGGCAACGATATTTTCCAAATATCACAATCATGTTCAGTTCACAAAGCATTGAGACAGACATTAAGTTGAATCCAAGCGAATCAACAAGAATCACTTCATCCATGTGCTGATCCTTTGAGATTGCAACTCTACCTATGCCCAATACCTTGCTTTTACCAGTGCCAGCAAACGTGATGTGGCTTTTAGTAGATGGACGTAGGGTTCAATCCATAAGAAGACTACGATCACCAGTCATGTGGTTGGTGCATCCACTGTCCATAATCCACTCAGTAGCTTTCGGAGTCGTACCCTATAGTGCAATTAGCGGGATAGGCCTCACCAAGAGTATTGTGAAGCACAAACATATAACGAACAAGCATGCTATAAAAGTTAGGATTCTTGTTAGGTAAGATAGGATGCTTGTCAAGAAACCCTGGGATGAAATAAATGGTAAGACCATTTTGGAATTTTATCTTGCGTCCCACAAGATGTTTTAGGTCCCCAACATTAGCGTCAGAAGATTTTGATTTCCGTCTAGAGACCTTTCCCTGCAAGAGAGAGTTAATTCTTCTTAACCACCCACATCTTCTATTTCCACCTAGTTGATGTGAGACCATCTTCCTCCTTTTTGTCTTCTCCACAACCACCATATTCTATTCCACCTATAGTGCTATGTCCATGGCTCACGCTCATGTATTGCGTGAAAGTTGAAAAAGTTTGAGAATACTAAAGTATGAAACAATTGCTTGGCTAAAACCGGGGTTGTGCATGATTTAAATATTTTGTGTGATGAAGATAGAGCATAGCCAAACTATATGAATTTGTAGGGATAGCTTTCTTTGGCCATGTTATTTTGAGAAGACATAATTACTTTGTTAGTATGCTTGAAGTATTATTGTTTTTATGTCAATATTAAACTTTTCTTTTGAATCTTATGGATCTGAATATTCTTGCCACAATAGAGAAGATTACATTTATAAATATGTTAGGTAGCATTCCACATCAAAAATTCTGTTTTTATCATTTACCTACTCGAGGACGAGCAGGAATTAAGCTTGGGGATGCTTGATACGTCTCCAACGTATCTATAATTTTTGATTGTTCCATGTTATTATATTATCCTTCTTGGATGTTCTATATGCATTTATGTGCTGTTTTATATGATTTTTGGGACTAACCTATTAACCTAGAGCCCAGTGCCAGTTTCTGTTTTTTCCTTGCTTTTTGAGTTTTACAGAAAAGGAATACCAAACGAAGTCCAAATGACCTGCCAAATTTTGTGGATTTTTTATGGACAAAAAGAAGCCCCCGAAGTAAAAGAGAGTCCTGAGCCATCCAAAAGTGTGGAGGGCGTGCCCTACCCCCTGGGCGCGCCCCTACCTTGTGGATGACTCGGAGACCCCCCTAGCGTGAGACCGATGCCAAAAATTCCTATAAATACAGAAACCCCCGAAAAGAAACCTAGATCGGGAGTTCCGTCGCCACAAGCCTCTGTAGCCACCACAAACCAATTGGGACCTGTATTGGCATCCTGCCGGAGGGGGGAATCCTCACCGGTGGCCATCTTCATCATCCCGGCACTCTCCATGATAAGGAGGGAGTAGTTCACCCTCGGGGCTGAGGGTATGTCCCAATAGCTATGTGTTTGATCTCTCTCTCTCTCTCTCTCTCGTGTTCTTGATTTGGCACGATCTTGATGTACCGCGAGCTTTGCTACTATAGTTGGATTGTATGATGTTTCTCCCCCTCTACCTTCTTGTAATGGATTGAGTTTTCCCTTTGAAGTTATCTTATCAGATTGAGTCTTTAAGGATTTGGGAACACTTGATGTATGTCTTGCGTGGGATACCCGTGGTGATAATGGGGTATTCTATTGATTTACTTGATGTATGTTTTGGTGATCAACTTGGGGGTGTCGTGACCTTGGGAATCTATGCATAGGGGTTGGCACACGTTTTCGTCTTGACTCTCCGGTAGAAGCTTTGGGGCACTCTCACTACAAGAAATATGTCAACTAGTGACCTTCTGGCAGTGACCCTGGAAGAATTGGTCATAGATCTATGACCATTTCCGACCAATTGGTCAAAAGCCGTTCGGGGGGCTCCTAACGCTAAACTATATCGACCATTTTGGTTAGAAAGGTCGTAATTTCCTTACACGAAATGGTCACAAAGTAGACAGCATTGATCCGCTGCCTTATTTCTAGCTGGTCATGCCCAATATAGATGGTCATAACCTTGTAAGTTGTGGTGGATTTCTATGACTAGGCACCACCTCGTCGGTTTTGCCTATGTGTCATGTCCATGTGTCAATTTTTGCCCTAGGTTGTGAAGCAACCTATATTTCTGTCATTCCCAAAATTCCCCAAAAAATTGGGCATTCTTTACTATCCAAATCATTGCCTCATGACAATATTCAACTCCATTTGCCTGGTAAATCTACCTCGGCAAATTTCCAAAGTTTTTGTTCAACTCGAACTGTTGTGAAGGAAGTACTATCTAGGCATATCCTAATGAAATGAATTTTTGCCACATCTTCTATATTCCCAAATCATTGCTCTCCACAAAATTTGAGCCCCATCTAAACAATACATGTGAGTGTGGCCCTACTCAGCATAGAGCCTTATAGACTATAAATATTGTAATATTGTAATAGTAGGCATATTTGGGCTGTAATACACTATATACAGATTGTAGTAGACTTAGTTTTATTTGATGAACTACATTTGTACTGTTTCGTCTGAAATATTGACTATGTATGTGATTTGAAAACGTGTGGAATGGAAAATTTACTCGTGGGACCCACTTATGAAAATAATCTGAGCAGTTTTGAAATTTCTGTCAAGTGGACCCAATGTGTGAGATGATGACAAGTGGGACCTATCTGATTGATGGGACCAGCTCCAAAATATAATGGCCCAAACAATTTTAGAAGGCCACGGCCCAACAATAAAAAAGGCTGCAATATTGGGCTTGTCCATGAAGCTAACAAAAATTGACAGGAAAAAAAACATATATAAGCTGAATTAATGGGCTCGGCCCATATAGACACCTAATTGGACCGGGCTGAATCTTATCAACGACCTTTTCAATTGGTCGCAATTTTGCCACGTCAGATTGTCACGTCGGATCCAACGTGGCCTGGGTAGAGAGGTAGCGACCAAACCAGGTCATAGAATCAACGACCTTTTGTTTTTGTCGTGGAATTCCACGACCTTCCCACAGAGAAGGTCGTTAATTTCAGTTTACGACTGCCAGCTTTTGACCATCTGTTTTTGGTCAAAAAAGGTCGCAAATGAAAATCAATGACCTTTCAGTGACCAATAGTGAGGGTCACAAGTTGACATATTTCTTGTAGTGTCTTTGAAGTTCTTTGTGTTGGTTGAATACATGAATCTGAGATTGTGTGATGCATATCGTATAATCATACCCGCGGATACTTGAGGTGACGTTGGAGTATCTTGCTGACATTGGGGTTTTGGTTGATTTGTGACTTAAGGTGTTATTTTACTACGAATTCTAGGGCAATTTGTGACACTTATAGGAATAGCCCAATGGATTGATCGAAAAGAATAACTTTGAGGTGGTTTCGTACCCTACAATAATTTCTTCATTTGTTCTCCGCTATTAGTGACTTTGGAGTGACTCCTTGTTGCATGTTGAGGGATAGTTATATGATCTAATTATGTTATCCTTGTTGAGAAAACTTGCACTAGTGAAAGTATGAACCCTAGGCCTTGTTTCGAAGCATTGCAATACCGTTTGTGCTCACTTTTATCATTAGTTACCTTGATGTTTTTATATTTCCAGATTGCAAAAACCTATATCTACCATCTATATTGCACTTGTATCACCATCTCTTCGCCGAACTAGTGCACCTATACAATTTACCATTGTATTGGGTGTGTTGGGGACACAAGAGACTATTTGCTATCTGGTTGCAAGGTTGTTTCAGAGAGACCATCTTCATCCTACGCCTCCCACAGAATGATAAACCTTAGGTCATCCACTTCAAGGAAATTTGCTACTGTCGTACAAACCTCTGCACATGGAGGCCCAACAACGTCTACAAGAAGAAGGTTGTGTAGTAGACATCAAACTCTTTTCTGGCGCCGTTGCCGGGGAGGTTAGTGCTTGAAGGTATATCTTTAGATCTTGCAATTGAATCTTTTAGTTTTTCTGTTTATCACTAGTTTAGTTTATAAAATAGAACTACAAAAAAATGGAATTGAGGGTGCCTCATATGCTTCATCTTTTTAATATCTTTCGTGAAAATAAGGATTCCGATAATTGTGCCAAAATGTTAGAAGAAGAATGCAATAAAATGTTTGGCATACAATCTTTGAATGATGAGCATGATTGCAATGTTGTTAGTATGAACTCTTTGAATATCCGTAGTACTAATAATGATTGCACTAGTCATGATGAAAATGTCTCTTATAAGCATGTCCATTTTTGTGGAGTGCATAGAGTTTGCAAGTACACACGAAATAGGGAAGATAGATTTTGGAAGAGGCATAAGTATTTAGAAACTAAATGGTTGCAAGCGAGGCTAGATGCTTGTGCTGAAAATTTAAAATTTCTTTGCCATCCTTGTGAACTTTGCAATGAAGGTGATCATTTAAATCTCCAATGCAAATTGTTTCATGATCGTATCGTGTCCAAAAATTGTGATGACTTGATTTCCCTTGTGCATCATAATGAACTTAGTTTGCTTGTGGGTTATGAAGAAATGAAACGTATAACTAAGGATATTCCAGAATTTTTCCTTCATAAAGTTCTTGATTTTGATCTAGAGGAAATTTATATGTATTGTGTGGTGAACTGCATTGAAAATCCTTATATTGCCAATTACATAAAGACAAGAAAACAAATAGAAGATGAAGAGAATACTAATGAAAGGGAAGAGATTTCCCAATATCCTCCTATTCTTTCT
Source organism: Triticum aestivum (assembly GCF_018294505.1). Lineage (NCBI taxonomy): Eukaryota > Viridiplantae > Streptophyta > Magnoliopsida > Poales > Poaceae > Triticum > Triticum aestivum. The sequence continues at coordinate 495,656,782 of NC_057802.1, read as the reverse complement.
TATGATGAATCACGTAACGAGGAGGAACCTTCTATTCAACCAATCGCATTAATAAGGGGCTCCAAAAAGAGGATTAAACCCATACTTAATGTGAAGAAGAAAAAGAAAAGAGAGAGAAGCAAAGGTAAAAAGTTATCCCTCCCAAATGATGTTGCTCCTATTACTCATTGTGATGATAATAACTGCTATACTATTGGTGCTATCCATACTATTAATGATGAGAGTGATTATGCTTATGATATGAAAAGGCCCAAGCTTGGGGATGCTATGTTTAATGAAGATGATATTTTTAGTCTCTCAAGTTTGGATGAGCAAATTTATTATGATGATAGCATGCCTCCTATTTATGATGAGTATATTTATAAAAGTGGATTTGGAGAGGTCATGACTTTATTTAGTAATGATTCCACTATCTTGGAAGAGGTTTCAATTGATTATGATGAGAACAAGGTTGCTACTTATGATGATTATTGTGATGATACTTATGTTATAAAAAGTAGTAATGATTATATTTACAAAACTTGTCATGATTATTATTACCCTTTTTCTGAACATTACTCTTTTAATGTGGAAACAATTTATAGTATTCGAGTTTCTTATGATACTCCCACTATTCCGAATGAGAAGATTTTTGCTTATGTGGAGAGTAGTAAATTTTCTATGCTTGTAGATCATAAAAAGAATGCTTTATGTTATGGTTATCTTGTTGAATTTATTCATGATGCTACAGAAAATTATTATGAGGGAGGAATATATGCTTGTAGGAAATGCATTAATATCAAGTTTCCTCTCTATGTCTTTAAAGTTTTGAAGTTATGCTTGTTTTGTCTTCCTATGCTAGTTGATTCTTCTTCCCATAAATTGTTTGCTCACAAAATCCCTATGAATAATAAGTGGGTTAGGCTTAAATGTGTTAGTCATATTCTTCATGATGCTCTCTTTATGTTTCAATTCTTAACTTTTATGTGAGCATCATTGAAATCGTCATGCCTAGCTAAAAAGGCATTAAAGAAAAGCACTTGTTGGGAGACAACCCAATATTTACCCACTGTTTTTGTGTGTCCACATGATTAAGATACTGTAGTAATCATGTTTTATAGCTTTTGTTTCAATAAAGTGCCAAGTAGAACCTTTGGGAAGACTTGGGTGAAAGTTAATGTGATCTTGTTGTAAAAAACAGAAACTTTGCGCCCACGAGATTAGCTGTCATTTTTTTACAAAAGAGTGATTTTAAGTTGATTATTTTTGAAGAAGATTAATAGACAAATTCCTCACGTCCACAAATTTATTATAGAATTTTTGGAGTTACAGAAGTATTCGAGAGTTACAGATTACTACAGATTGTTCTGTTTTTGACAGATTCTGTTTTCTATGTGTTGTTTGCTAATTTTGATAAATCTATGAGTAGTATCGGACGGTATGAAGCATAGAGAAGTTGGAATACAGTAGGTATTACACCAATATAAATAAATAATGAGTTCACAACAGTACCAAAAGTGGTGGTTTTATTTCCTTATACTAATGGAGCTTACGAGTTTTCTGTTGAGTTTTGTGTTGTGAAGTTTTCAAGTTTTGGGTAAAGATTCGATGGACTATGGAATAAGGAGTGGCAAGAGCCTAAGCTTGGGGATTCCCAAGGCACCCCAAGGTAATATTCAAGGACAACCAAGAGCCTAAGCTTGGGGATGCCCCGGAAGGCATCCCCTCTTTCGTCTTCGTTCATCAGTAAGCTTACTTGGAGCTATATTTTTATTCACCACATGATATGTGTTTTGCTTGGAGCGTCATTTTATTTTCTTTTGTTTTGCTTTATATTTGAATAAAATACCAAGATCTGAAATTCTTAAATGTTAGAGAGTCTTCACATACTTACATAATTACTACTCATTGATCTTCACTTATATCTTTCGGAGTAGTTTGTCGTTTGCTCTAGTGCTTCACTTATATCTTTTAGAGCACGGCGGTGGTTTTATTTGGAAGAAATAGATGAACTCTCATGATTCACTTATATTATTTTGAGAGTCAGCATGGTAATTTGCTTTGGTTATAAATTTAGTCCTAATATGATAGGCATCCAAGATGGATATAATAAAAACTTTCATATAAAGTGCATTGAATACTATGAGAAGTTTGATTCTTTATGATTGTTTTGAGATATGAAGATGGTGATATTAGAGTCATGCTAGTGGAGTAATTGTGAATTTGAGAGATACTTGTGTTAAAGTTTGTGATTCCCGTAGCATGCACGTATGGTGAACCGTTATGTGATGAAGTTCGAGCATGATTTATTTATTGATTGTCTTCCTTATGAGTGGAGGTCGGGATCGTGCGATGGTTAACTCCTACCAACCCTTCCCCTAGGAGCATGCGCGTAGTACTTTATTTCGATTACTAATAGATTTTTGCAATAAGTATGTGAGTTCTTTATGACTAATGTTGAGTCCATGGATTATACGCACTCTCACCCTTCCACCATTGCTAGCCTCTCGTGTGCCGCACAACTTTTGCCGGTACCATACACCCACCATTTACCCTCCTCAAAACAGCCACCATACCTACCTATTATGGCATTTCCATAGCCATTCCGAGATATATTGCCATGCAACTTTCCACCGTTCCGTTTATTATGACACGCTTCATCATTGTCATATTGCTTTGCATGATCATGTAGTTGACATCGTATTTGTGGCAAAGCCACCTTTCATAATTCTTTCATACATGTCACTCTTGAGTCATTGCACATCCCGGTACACCACCGGAGGCATTCATATAGAGTCATATTTTGTTCTAAGTATTGAGTTGTAATTCTTGAGTTATAAGTAAATAAAAGTGTGATGATCATCATTATTAGAGCATTGTCCCAGTGAGGAAAGGATGATGGAGACTATGATTCCCCCACAAGTCGGGTTGAGACTCCGAACGAAAAAAAGAGGCCATGAAAAAAGAGAAAAGGCTCAAATAAAAAAATAAAAAATGAGAGAAAAAGAGAGAAGGGGCAATGCTACTATCCTTTTTCCACACTTGTGCTTCAAAGTAGCACCATGATCTTCATGATAGAGAGTCTATTTTGTCACTTTCATATACTAGTGCGGATTTTTCATTATAGAACTTGGCTTGTATAGTCCAATGATGGGCTTCCTCAAAGTGCCCTAGGTCTTCGTGAGCAAGCAAGTTGGATGCGCACCCACTTACTTTCCTTTTCAGCTTTCATACACTTATAGCTCTAGTCCATCCGTTGCATGGCAATCCCTACTCACTCACATTCATATCTATTGATGGGAATCTCCATAGCCCGTCGATACGCCTAGTTGATGTGAGACTATCTTCCTTTTTTGTCTTCTCCACAACCACCATATTCTATTCCACCTATAGTGCTATGTCCATGGCTCACCCTCATGTATTGCGTGAAAGTTGAAAAAGTTTGAGAATACTAAAGTATGAAATAATTGCTTGGCTGAAACTGGGGTTGTGCATGATTTAAATATTTTGTGTGATGAAGATAGAGCATAGCCAGACAATATGATTTTGTAGGGATAGCTTTCTTTGGCCATGTTATTTTGAGAAGACATAATTGTTTAGTTCGTATGCTTGAAGTATTATTGTTTTTATGTCAATATTAAACTTTTGTTATGAATCTTATGGATATGAATATTCTTGCCACAATAGAGAAGATTACATTTATAAATATGTTAGGTAACATTCCACATCAAAAATTCTGTTTTTATCATTTACCTACTCGAGGACGAGCAGGAATTAAGCTTGGGGATGCTTGATACGTCTCCAACGTATCTATAATTTTTTATTGTTCCATGCTATTATATTATCCATCTTGGATGTTCTATATGCATTTATATGCTATTTTATATGATTTTTGGGACTAACCTATTAACCTAGAGCCCAGTGCCAGTTTCTGTTTTTTCCTTGTTTTTGAGTTTTACAAAAAAGGAATACCAAACGGAGTCCAATTGACCTGCCAATTTTTGTGGATTTTTTATGGACCAAAAGAAGCCCCCGAAGGAAAAGAGTTGGGCCAGAAGAGTCCTGAGCCATCCACCAGGGTGGAGGGCGCGCCCTACCCCCTGGGCGCGCCCCTGCCTCGTGGATGACTTGGAGACCCCCCTGACGTGAGACAGACGCCAAAAATTCCTATAAATACAGAAACCCCCGAAAAGAAACCTAGATCGGGAGTTCCGCCGCCGCAAGCCTCTGTAGCCACCAAAAACTAATCGGGGCCCTGTTCCGGCACCCTGCCGGAGGGGGGAAGCATCACCGGTGGCCATCTTCATCATCCCGGCGCTCTCCATGACGAGGAGGCAGTAGTTTCGGGGCTGAGGGTATGTACCAGTAGCTATGTGTTTGATCTCTCTCTCTCTCGTGTTCTTGATTTGGCACGATCTTGATGTACCGCAAGCTTTGCTACTATAGTTGGATATTATGATGTTTCTCCCCCTCTACTTTCTTGTAATGGATTAAGTTTTCCCTTTGAAGTTATCTTATCGGATTCAGTCTTTAAGTATTTGAGAACACTTGATGTATGTCTTGCGTGGGATACCCGTGGTGACAATGGGGTATTCTATTGATTCACTTGATGTATGTTTTGCTGATCAACTTGCAGGTTCCGTGACCTTGGGAATCTATGCATAGGGTTGGCACACATTTTCGTTTTGACTCTCCGGAAGAAACTTTGGGGCACTCTTTGAAGTTCTTTGTGTTGGTTGAATAGATGTATCTGAGATTGTGTGATGCATATCATATAATCATACCCGCGGATACTTGAGGTGACATTGGAGTATCTAGGTGACATTAGGGTTTTGGTTGATTAGTGTCTTAAGGTGTTATTTTACTACGAACTCTAGGGCTGTTTGTGACACTTATAGGAATAGCCCAATGGATTGATCAGAAAGAATAACTTTGAGGTGGTTTCGTACCCTACAATAATCTCTTCGTTTGTTCTCCGCTATTATGACTTTGGACTGACTCTTTGTTGCATGCTGAGGGATAGTTATATGATCTAATTATGTTATCCTTGTTGAGAGAGCTTGCACTAGTGAAAGTATGAACCCTAGGCCTTGTTTCGAAGCATTGCAATACCATTTGTGCTCACTTTTATCATTAGTTACCTTGTTGTTTCTATATTTTCAGATTACAAAAACCTATATATATCATCCACATTGTACTTGTATCACCATCTCTTCACCGAACTAGTGCACCTATACAATTTACCATTGTATTGGGTGTGTTGGGGACACAAGAGACTCTTTGCTATTTGGTTGCAGGGTTATTTGAGAGAGACCATCTTCATCCTACGCGTCCCACGGATTGATAAACCTTAGGTCATCCACTTGAGGGAAATTTGCTACTGCCTACAAACCTCTGCACTTGGAGGCCCAACAACGTCTACAAGAAGAAGATTGTGTAGTAGACATCATTCGGCGACGTGACCATTGTCTTCAGTGTTGAAGATGGACTTGGCGACGATGCCGAAGCTAGAGCCAGGCTTGCCACGGCTGAATCAGACTCCTCCTCAGACTCTACCTCCGCCTCCTTAGAAGCAGACTCCTCCTCTGAATCCACCCCCTTGCCAACGAACACACAATCCTTGCCAGATGAGCTCTTCTTATGAGATGAAGACTTTGAAGACGACTTTGAGGATTTGTTCTTCTTCATGTCATCAGAATTATATTCCTTGCTCTTCTTCTACGTCTTCTTCCTCGATTCCTTGTCCCATTGAGGGCACTCAGAGATGTAGTGGTCTGGCTTCTTGCATTTGTGGCATGTTCTCTTCTTGTAGCCACGAGAGGAAGCCTCATCATTTCTTGAGCTGGATCTTGAAGACTTTCCGAAGCGATTCTTCTTGGAGAACTTTTGGAACTTCTTCACAAGCATTGCTAGTTTGCTGCCAATGTCTTCAGGATCCTCACAACTGCAGGCTGATTCTTCTTCAGGTGAGGAAACAACCTTTGCCTTCAAAGCACGGGTTTGGCCATAGTTGGGGCCATAGATGTCTCTTTTCTCAGATAGCTGGAATTCATGTGTGTTGAGCCTCTCAAGTATGTCAGGTGGATCGAGATCTCTGAAGTCAGGACGTTCTTGTATCATCAGGGCCAAAGTGTCGAATGAGCTGTCAAGTGATCTCAGAAGCTTCTTCACGATTACATGCTTGGTGATCTCAATGGCGCCAAGAGCGTGAAGCTCATTTGTAATATCAGTGAGGTGATCGAACGTGAGCTGGACATTTTCATTGTCGTTTCTCTTGAAGTGGTTGAAGAGGTTGCGAAGAACATCAATCCTTGAGTCTCTCTGAGTTGAGATGCCATCAATCCTTCAGTTTCTAGTGCACTCACACTGCCATACTGTCCTTTGGTTAGATGACCACAGATGATGTTCTTGGCAGTTGAGTCCAGTTGCGCGAACCTCTTGACATCAACAGCGGTGACACCTTCACCGACCATGGGAACGCCTGTCTTGACGACATACAAGAGGTCAATGTCAATGGCTTCAAGATGCATGCACATCTTATTCTTCGAGTAGGGGTAATTAGTGCCATCGAAGACTGGGGACGCAGCGGAGACCTTGATTATCCCTGCAGTCGACATAGCTAAAACTCCAGTGGTTAAACCAAATCACACAGAACAAGGGAGCACCTTGCTCTGATTTTAATTGAAAGTGCTAGTTATCGACTAGAGGGGGGTTGAATAGGCAATTTTTATGAATGTCTTCAAAACACGAGGTATTTGAAGACAAACCGTTGAAATGAACCTGTATGATATGCAGCGGAAGATGAACTACACTAGACAAGCCATAGTGAAGTAAGCAGTATAGTGAAAGTACGAAGACTAATAGCAGCTAGGTAGTATGGATCAAAATGGAAGACAGTATGAAGCCAAACAGGTAATAGTCTTCACACAGTGAAGTCAAACAGATCAGGCAAGCAAGAAATGACTTCACGAAGACAAACTGAAATGTAAAGGAAGTAGGGGATAGAAACAGTTGCTTGGTGAAGACAAGGATTTGGTAGACCGGTTCCAGTTGCTGTGACAACTGTACGTCTGGTTAGGGAGGCTGAGATTGAACTCAGAAGACCACGTCTTCACCTTATTCCCCTTGAGCTAAGGATACCCAGTCCTCGCCCAATCACTCTGGTAAGTCTTCAAGGTAGACTTCTAAACCTTCCCATAATTCGTTCGCTAGCAATCCACAATGACTCTTGGATGCTCAGATAGCGACACCTAACCGGCTGGAGGATTCACAGTCCTCAAGTGTAACAAGTCTTCAGGTCACGCGGACAGAAAGACTTCAGTGATGCCTAACACTCTTTGGCTCTGGGTGTTTTGGGCTTTGTCCTCGCAAAGATCTCTCTCACAAAGGCTTCGGAGGTAGGTCACGCTCAAACGACAAAAGCCGTGTACTAACTCTGAGCAGCCGCCAAATTATGGTGTAGAGGGTGGGCTATTTAGAGCCTGGAGGCAACCCGACATGATATGTCTGAAATGACCCTGGGTCACTAAGGAATCGACACGTGTCCAACGGTCGGATTTCAAACATACACGGCAGCTTCGCTTGGGCTACAAGCAAAGCTGACTCATCCAACTCCGGTTAAGATTTGCTCTCATTGTCTTTGCTCGAAGACATAGGATTTAGGTTGAGCATCACTTCACTCATCTGACTTTGTTCACTTGGACCCCACTTAACAGTACGGTGGTTCCTCTGACTCAAGAAAGAAGAAAAGGAACTACGAAAGAAACTATTGGAAATATGCCCTAGAGGCAATAATAAAATGGTTATTATTGTATTTCCTTGTTCATGATAATTGTCTGTTGTTCATGCTATAATTGTATTAACTGCAAACCGTAATACATGTGTGAATACATAGACCACAACATGTCCCTACTAAGCCTCTAGTTGACTAGCTCCTTGATCAATGGATGGTTATGGTTTCCTGACCATGGACCTTGGATGTCATTGATAACGGGATCACATCATTAGGAGAATGATGTGATGGACAAGACCCAATCCTAAGCATAGCACAAGATCATGTAGTTCGTTTGCTAGAGCTTTTCTAATGTCAAGTATCATTTCCTTAGACCATGAGATTGTGCAACTCCCGGATACCGTAGGAATGCTTTGGGTGTACCAAACGTCACAACGTAACTGGGTGGCTATAAAGGTGCACTACAGGTATCTCCGAAAGTGTCTGTTGGGTTGGCACGAATCGAGACTGGGATTTGTCACTCCGTATGACGGAGAGGTATCTCTGGGCCCACTCGGTAATGCATCATCATAATGAGCTCAATGTGACTAAGGAGTTAGCCACGGGATCATGCGTTACGGTACGAGTAAAGTGACTTGCCGGTAACGAGATTGAACAAGGTATTGGGATACCGACGATCGAATCTCGGGCAAGTAACGTACTGATTGACAAAGGGAATTGTATATAGGATTGATTGAATCCTCGACATCGTGGTTCATCTGATGAGATCATCGTGGAACATGTGGGAGCCAACATGGGTATCCAGATCCCGCTGTTGGTTATTGACCGGAGAGTCGTCTCGGTCATGTCTGCATGTCTCCCGAACCCGTAGGGTCTACACACTTAAGGTTCGGTGACGTTAGGGTTGTAGAGATATTAGTATGCGGAAATCCGAAAGTTGTTTAGAGTCCCAGATGAGATCCCGGACGTCACGAGGAGTTCCGGAATGGTCCGGAGGTAAAGATTATAGATGGGAAGTCCTATTTTGGCCACCGGAAAATGTTCGGGATTTTTCGGTATTGTACCGGGAAGGTTCTAGAAGGTTCCGAAGTGGGGCCCACCTGCATGGAGGGACCCACATGAACGTGGGTAGTGGGGGCAAGGCCCCACACCCCTGGTCAAGGCGCACCAAGATCCCACCTTAGAAGGAATAAGATCATATCCCGAAGGGATAAGATCAAGATCCCTTAAAAAGGGGGATAACAATCGGTGGGGAAGGGAAATGATGGGATTTCTTTCCCCCACCTTTGCCAACGCCCCAATGGACTTGGAGGGCAAGAAACCAGCCCCCTCCACCCCTATATATAATGGGGAGGCGCATGGGAGCAGCACCCCAAGCCCTGGCGCCTCCCTCCCTCCCGTGACACCTCTTCCTCCCCGCTTGCGCTTGGCGAAGCCCTGCCGGGATCCCGCTACTTCCACCACCACGCCGTGGTGCTGCTGGATCTCCATCAACTTCTCCTCCCCCCTTGCTGGATCAAGAAGGAGGAGACGTCCCCGCTCCGTACGTGTGTTGAACGCGGAGGTGACGTCCATTCGGCGCTAGGATCATCGGTGATTTGGATCACGACGAGTACGACTCCATCAACCCCGTTCTCTTGAACGCTTCCGCTCGCAATCTACAAGGGTATGTAGATGCACTCCTCCCCTCTCATTGCTAGCATCTCCTAGATTGATCTTGGTGACACGTAGGAAAATTTTGAATTTCTGCTACGTTCCCCAACAGAAACTATGTCTTCGCACTCCATAGTCTTCAAGTGAATGTCTTCACAGGTCATTATCTTCAACATGAATGTCTTCACGGTCCACCATTGTCTTCAATGTCTTCATGCATTTTAGGGGTCATCACTGGTAGGTAAACCGAATCAATGAGGGACTACTACCTGTGTTATCCTGCAATTCTCACAAACACATTAGTCCCTCAACCATGTTTGTCGTCAATACTCCAAAACCAACTAGGGGTGGCACTAGATGCACTTACACCTACGGGTCTATAGCTAGTAGCTAGTTGGCTTCTTCTCTCTCTTTGATCTTCAACACAATGTTCTCCTTGATGTTCTTGGAGATCTATTCGATGTAATCTTCTTTTGCGTTGCGTTTGTTGAGATCGGATGAATTGTGGATTTATGGTCAGATTATCTATGAATATTATTTGAGTCTTCTCTGAACTCTTTTATGCATGATTAAGATAGCTTTGTATTTCTCTCCGATCTATTGATTTGGTTTGGCCAACTAGATTGATTTATCTTGTAATGGGAGAGGTGCTTTATGATGTGTTCGATCTTGCGGTGTCCTCACCCAGTGACGGTAGGGGTAGCGAGGCACGTATTTGTATTGTTGCCATTAAGGATAAAAAGATGGGGTTTATACCATATTGCTTGGATCTATCCCTCTACATCATGTCATCTTGCTTAAGGCTTTACTCCATTCTTGTTAACTTAATACACTAGATGCATGGTGGATAGCTGTGGATGTGTGGAGTAATAGTAGTAGATGTAGGCAAGAGTTGGTCTACTTGTCATGGACGTGATGCCTATATTCCATTAAAAATTAGTCATGGTTACATCAACATATAAAACAAGAAAGTGTGCATTGCATCAAAACAGCTCACAAACATTTTACGACATTCATTATAATCAAAACACTCTTGAAATTATTGGGCCTTCTAGCTTGCATCTTATTCTACAAAGTGTGCTCAGAAACAACAAAGTTAGACAATAGTGGGCAAACAGGCAATACTTTGGAGTCTTGATAACCACTAGCAAGAAAAGTCGGTTCCAAATTCTTTAGTGTCTTGAGAATATAATATATGAGCTCCAATCATAAAGTTTCCTATTTTATTTACATGGTTATAGTAGGAAAACTGAATCCCAACAAATACAGTAGTTCACCAAAAAGGGAAGAAATAATAGGTGCATAACATAAGAATAATCTGCTTAGAAACGATGAAGCACATCCACCCAAAAGTGTATGTTAACCATCACATAACACATGAAAACTCATGTAGACAAAAATAAATTCTAACATTGCAACAACATAAACTAGGTAAGTGACTTGGAATTCAACCTAGTAATGGGTGCAATTCAAAAAAATGCAGAACTGATTGGCCAAAGTAAGTTCTGTTTGGACATGACCTAAAAAGGGGCACTAAAGTTTCTTGGAAGAAATGCTTATTGTACTAAGGGACATGGAGACTATTAAGTGTAGTTCCTTGAGCTGGCAAATGAAAACAAGGAAAAAACACAAGAATAGGTGAATATTTTTTTTTACTTGATGTGATTTTTGGCCCAAATATTAAACTAAGAAGTATGCATAGAACAGGAAAGTGTGTCTTGGTAAGAAATAATGTAAGCAAATATGTAATGAACCATCAAGGAAATTGTGTGATACATATAATCGCACAATCTAGAGTAATATAACCAATCAATTAGTAAAAATATCATGGTTTAAATATAATGAGAAGACACAATCCTGGCCGTGTTCCTTTCAGGAGAACATCATCAAGATAGCAAAGTAAGTCTATTGTGCACCAAATACTTCCAATTTAGGAGAACGGATGATGATAGCTAACTAAATCAAGTCACACCAAAAGCACTTGTCACGACCGGTTTTCCAATAAAACATTTATTGAGAAATCGATCCCTTTAACGGACCAGTAGAGAAGAATCCTTCTTACTGGTAGACAAATTCTTGATTACAGAAATATCCAGGAGTACTAAATATAAAACAAGGTTGAGCGGAGGCTGCTCAACAATTTATTACAAGCGCGCCGATATTAAACATAAAGGTGGATATGACACAAGGGGTATGGTGGCATAACTACTGACTCGTAATAAAAGTGGTGGTGGATATGTCACAGTGAAGTGGGTGACAGGACTCCTAAATCTTACAGCTCATCGAGCGTCGGAGTGAGGCTTGAGGACTTTTATTGTGGGTAGCGGAAGCATATATAATACAAGTGACCAATTCCAGGATCGCACGGGCCTGACTGGGACTCCTCTAGGCGTCGGACTCACTATCGAACTCATCCTCCATGAGATCGCCTTCGTCAACATCTGGCCAAATCAACAAGCCAGGTGAGTACTATGAAAGTACTCGCAAGACAGTTTGGACATAAGATATAACAAATGCAAACATGATGCATACGAGCAGATTAGTAATGCGCACTCAGATAATAAAATTTGCACTGCATGAGAAATAAAAAGGAAGTCGGGCGGTAGTCCTCGCGAAATCCCAATAAAATACTAAAGGCCAATCGAGTGTCTGAAATGATGCCTCGAAAGGGTACAAACAAATTAATAATGCCCCAGTCGGGCGTCAGGGCGACACCACATAAAGGGCTTATATTGGAATATAAACGACAGTGTGTGCCACAGTCGGACGTCTGAGCGACATCATATAAAGGGCTTATATCAAAAGTAAATAACGAGAGTGCCACAGTCGGACATCTGAGCGACATCACATAAATGGCTTATATCAAAAGTAAATAACGAGAGTGCCACAGTCGGACGTCTGAGCGACATCACATAAAGGGCTTATATCAAAAGTAAATAACAAGAGTGCCACTGTCGGACGTCTGAGAGACATCACATAAAGGGCTTATATTTCATAACTCGATATTCCAGTAGCTCATGAATTTAAATCATCTCAAGGAAATACTCAGGTACGAAATAATAAAGTGGTTAGTCCATCACAGGAACAACATTCAATCTGGGTTACCACTCAAGCTTGTTCACCGGGAATTTCCACTGAGAGTGTCACAGGAACTGATGTGGATATGGATATGGATATGTTGGCCAAGGTCCTTGACCATGGACACAATTTCTCGGAAGGTTTTGACTCTGCAGAGTTTGTACTTTTAACCACAGCCAACGGATTTCGGTAGCCACAAAGGACTAGTTTCGTTTACGGTATTTTAGGAGAAACACATCTAACCAGTACACACCCATTCCACATTCCGTTGCCAGGAATCACCCTAGGCAACGTTCAAGAAAAACCTTGAGACGGGGAGGCTACAACCTCGCGTAGCATGGGATCAAATTTGTATCGCGCGCTCTAAGGGGTGCCCCCCTCTCGGTCCCAACCGGAAACACCCATGCCCCCTGACGGGATGACTGGCTTTAATACAGGGCCATGAAACCCTCATCCCGGCCCCTCTGTTTGGTGTCTACAAGGAAAGAGGTTTGCAACTAACTAAGCCGTATTCTTTGCAGAAAACATGTGGCAGCACAAAAAGGGAACGAACGATAACGTGGCTCGGTCCACGTTAACGTCGGAGTTTAACGGTTGACATAAGACTGGCATGCTACAACAATACCATCTTACTACCTCTCATGTCACCACATGATCGGGTCATCTCCCATCAAAAGATCACATCAAACTTCGAAGCACACGGGTAGTTGCCTTGCATGCAACGTAACACTCACCGATGCCCATATGCCATGCACAAACTATTCAAGCAAACATGCAAAACACTCACCATATCAAAGGTTCAAACATGCTTGCCTGGTTCGGAGAAGTCGGAGTCTAGCTCGGCGAAGTTCGCGGCTCCGTCACCTCCTCCGGTATCTACGGTATAAAGAAACCGTATACTAACGTGAATACCATTGCGTGTATAAAAGTTATTCCAAATTTTTTCCAAATAAATTCTATAAAAAACTAGACAAAAATATAAGACTGACAAAAAAATAATCAATCAAAAAGCATCTTTTGTTTAAAAGATATAAGGGTTTTAGTCCAAGGACTAATCTATGATGAAACAGAAAAGATCCAGGGGCTTGTTTGAAAAAGCAGAAAATGCTTCGGTACAAAATACGCCAGCCCAGAAGGAAAACACACTTTGCCCGAAGGCGCCTTTAGAAAAACGGTTCGAGGAAAAGAAAGAGAGGATGACGGGGGGTCCCACCCGTCAGGTTCAAACTCGAACAGAGCTCGCCGGCGCCCGAAGGCTGCGGTGGTCGCCGGCGTTGATCCACGGCGAGGTAGGGGGATCGGAGGGTACCTACGGGTTTAGGGTGTCCTTCTGCGTCGGTGGGTGGTGGACTTGGCCGTCGGCGAGCACCACGTCGACGGCGGCCTTATCTCCCGCGGACGGCGGTTCGGGCGAGGATGAAACTCTCCAGTGGGAGCTGCAAACTTCAAATTAGGGCGCGGGTTAGAGAGGTGGATGCACTAGGAGGCTACTGGCATGTGTTGAGAGGCGGGGGTGCACGCACTGGAGCGAATCTTGCCAGATCCCGAAGCGGGTCGAGGCGGCCGGAGTTGGGGAAGAAGACCTCCTCGAGGCCTTCCCAGTGGCTTGGCGTGGTTCTTGTGGGGTGGAGGGATGGTGCATGGTCGAGTTCGAGCTCGGGACCTCCTTTTATAGTCGATCCAAGGAGGTGGCTGTGAACGGGATAACGCCGGCGAGCAATTACGGCGAGGCAGAGGTCGGGCAGTAGGTTTAGGCGGTTTGGCATCATCGTGGTGGTCCACTGGCGCCGTTTCTTGGTTGAAACCTCGGTCGGACTTGGGTAATACTCCGGCCCTCGATGGAACGGCCGTACGGGCACGACGGCGGCAGGGAGCGCGCTCCGTGCCTCCCAGTTCACGACGACGGCACTGCAGCGTGCACAAAGGAGGGGACGGCCACGCGGTGGCCTCTGGTAGCTTGGGTGGTGCTGGACGGCGCCGTCCCTCGCTGCGCCTCTGTGGCAGCCGCAGCGGGCGCTGCTGCCGCCGCGCACGGGGCGATGTACCTCGGCCAGCTCGCCGCCGACGCCCGCAAGCGTCCAGGAGACCGTTCTGCAGGGTGGATAAGATGGAGGAACAGGGAGCAAGGCGCCACTGCAGCTACTGGCGAGATCGACGAGAGTCTCTGAAGAAAACGACATCGGGTACTGAAACTGTTTTCTGAACTCTGAACTTTGGCAGTAACAGTGCATGCCAGGTGTTCGACGATATGATTTGGGCACGAGGAAAATCTTTCTGGAGCTGGGACTTGGTGAGGTGACCTCTTGATGCATCTAGAGGCTGACTGAATTTTCTCCGATTTTTAGGAGGAGAAAACAAATGAATTTCACCAAATTTTGCAAATATGGCCCAAACTTGCAGCAAGCACGTTTTGAAAATTTTGAACTGGGGACCAGTGGTTCTTCCTGGATCTTGGTTGAGGGTCCTAAGGACTAGCCAGGGAAACTTGTTTGGAGGCAAAACTCAAAGGAAAACCAGTGGTTCCTTTGTAAATCTCCAAGGGCCAAAATGGAAGACAAAAAAAAGATTTTTGATTAAAAATAAATGGAGATAAAATCATGGGGAAGTTAAACTTGCTGGATTGGAAGTTTGACTTGACACAAAGTGGGAAGATGGCTTTTGGGAGGGGTTTTCAACTTAGGTTATGGCAAGAGATAAAATTTGAGAGGGAAAGGATCACCCCATAAGCCATAGGGCTATTTATAAAAGAAATGATTTTCAAAAACTTTCCCAATGAAAAACATTTGTGTTGAGTCAACACAAGATAAAAAACCTCCAAGACCAAAGATCAAGTCTTGGATGAACCCAAACAAAATACTTGTCATAAAAAGAAATTTTTTGAGAAGGAGAGTCTTTAAAAAAAACTTTAAATAACCTCCTTCAAACCAAATAAAATTTTTTTGGGTGTCACAACACCTACCCCCTTAGGAAAAATCTCGTCCCTGAGATTTCAGCTGATCCTCAAATAGATGTGGGGACTCTGCCTGAAGAAAATCCTCTCTTTCCCATGTTGCTTCATCCTCGGTGTGATTGCTCCACTGAACCTTGAAAAATTTAATTGTTTTCTGACGGGTCCTCCTTTCAGACTATTCCAATATTTTTATTGGCCGCTCTCTGTAGGTGAGGTCTGGTTGCATGTCAATGCTCTCATGAGATACATGCTTTTCCGGGTTGCTTACACATCTCCTCAACTGTGAAACGTGGAACACGTCGTGGACGTCTGACAGCTCTTTGGGTAGGTCTAGCTGGTAGGCTACTGTGCCTCTTCGTGCAACTACACAGAAGGGTCCAACAAATCTTGGGGCTAGCTTTCCTTTCATTTTGAACCGTTGCAGGCCCCTCATAGGAGACACTCGTAGGTATACATATTCACTGGGTTCAAAGCTGACCTTACGATGTTTTCGATCGTAATAGCTCTATTGTTGGCTTTGAGATGTCTTAAGTCGGTCCCTGATTTGTTTAACTTTCTCCTCGGCTTCCTTGAGCATGCCTGGGCCGAAGATACGACTGTCACCTGTTTCTGACCAGTTTAATGGGGTACGACATCTCCGTCCGTACAATGCTTCAAAAGGTGCCATTTGTAGGCTGGTTTGGTAACTGTTGTTGTATGCGAACTCGGCATATGGCAAGCTTTCCTCCCAACTGGTTCCATAGGTGAGAACACAGGCTCTTAGCATGTCTTCTAGGATTTGGTTCACACGTTCAGTTTGTCCAGCAGTCTGGGGGTGGTACGCTGTACTGAATGCTAGTTGCGTCCCCAGAGCTTGTTGTAAATGATCCCAAAATCTAGAGACGAATTGAGTGCCCCGGTCAGATATTATGGTCTCTGGGACTCCATGCAGACAAACTATACGGGAGAGATAAAGCTTAGCCAGCTTCTGAGTGGAGTAGGTCGTCTTCACGGGAATGAAATGTGCTACCTTGGTTAGCCTATCTGTGATGACCCATATGGCATCATTTCCATGTTGTGATCGAGGTAGTCCGACGATAAAATCCATTCCAATTTCGTCCCATTTCCACTCAGGTATCATGTTTGGCTGTAGCAGCCCTGCTGGTTTTTGGTGCTCGGCTTTAATGCGCTGACATGAATCACAACAAGCAATGAATGTGGCTATATCCCTTTTCATACCGTGCCACCAAAATCTTTCCTGAATGTCCTTATACATTTTGGTTCCTCCAGGGTGGATTGAATATGGGGCGGTGTGGCCTTCGGTTAGGATTTGCTGTTTGAGGTCCTCAATGTTTGGTATGCAAAGTCTGTCCTCGTACCATAATACTCCCTCGTTGTCTACGACGAACTCTGAAGCCTTGCCAAGGCTCACTTTTCTCTTTATACCTTCGATGCTGGGATGTCAATGCTGAGCCTTCTTAATCTGTTCCATTAGGGTGGGCTATATCTCCAGATTTGATACGTCGCCCTCAGCGACTATCACCATGTTGAGTTTGGCGAACTCCTGCTGAATTTCAGGCCTCAAGTTCTGTAGACTGTCGTTGCCCGAGCTGGGGTTCCGACTAAGAGCGTCTGCCACTACATTTGCTTTCCCTGGATGGTAGTGAATGCCGACATCATAGTCCTTGACTAATTCCAACCAGCGTCATTGTCGTAAGTTGAGTTCTGGTTGTGTGAAAATATATTTAAGGCTTTTATGATCCGTATATATTTCACAATGATTTCCCAGCAAAAAGTGCCTCCACTCTTTGAGTGCATGGATGACTGCTGCTAGCTCCAAGTCATGAGTAGGATAATTTTCTTCATGCTTCCGTAGTTGCCTGGAAGCATATGCGACAGCTTTGCCGTCCTGCATCAATACGCATCCGAGGCCCTTCCGGGATGCGTCACAATACACTTCAAAACTTTTGTGTATGTCTGGCACAACCAAAACCGGTGCTGTTGTTAATTTCCTTTTGAGTTCTTGGAAGCTTTTCTCGCACGCTTCAATCCATACAAATTTCTTATCTTTCTTGAGTAACCGTGTCATTGGTTTTGCCACGGTGGAGAATCCTTCAATAAACCTTCGGTAATATCCAGCCATTCCTAGGAAACTTCGTACATCTATTACGTTGGCTGGTGGTTTCCAGCCAAGTACGGCTTTGACTTTTTCTGGGTCTACGGCAACGCTTTCTTGGGTTAATACATGGCCTAGAAAACCAACCTGTCTTAACCAAAATTCACATTTGCTGAATTTGGCGTACAGTTGATGTTTCCTTAATTCTCCCAGTACAATTCTGAGATGTTCAGCATGTTCTTCTGGTGTCTTTGAGTATAGCAGAATATCATCGATGAACACCACAACAAATTTGTCCATAAATTTCATAAACACTTTGTTCATGAGGTGGACAAAATATGCGGGGGCGTTTGTCAGTCCAAACGGCATTACTGTAAATTCATACAATCCATATCTGGAGGTAAATGCCGTTTCAGGGATATCTTCCGTCCGTACCTTTAGTTGATGATACCCCGATCTCAAATCAATTTTCGAGAACACCTTGGCTTGTGCGAGCTGGTCAAATAAATCATTTATCCATGGCATCGGATATTTGTTTTTGATGGTGACCATGTTGAGTGCTCGATAGTCTATACACAATCTCAGTGTCCCATCCTTTTTCTTTGCAAATAATACTGGTGAACCCCAAGGTGAGGAGCTGGCTCGTATAAATCCTTTGTCCAGTAATTCTTTTATTTGCTTCTTTAGTTCTACCAACTCGAAGGGTGCCATTCTATAAGGTTTCTTGTAAATGGGGGTGGTGCCACGTGCTAGTTCAATGTTGAACTCTATTTCCCGGTCTGGTGGCATGCCTGGTAGTTCTTCGGGAAATACGTCAGGAAACTCACACACCACTGGAACTTTTCTTAATTCTGAAATGTCCACCTTGTTCAACTTTGGTTGCCGTGACTTTGGTCTTTCTTGAGCTGCAACTTTTATTGTCTTGCCGGGATGGTGAGTGAGGATTATAGTCCGATTGAAGCAGTCGATAAATCCCTTGTTGGTGGTTAACCAGTCCATTCCTAGGATAACATCCAGTCCTGTATTTTCTAACACGATGAGATTCGCCTGAAACTTTAGTCTTTCAAACTCAATAATCACACCTTGGCAGTAACTCTGAGTGATCTGCTTATTCCCAGGGGACTTGATGACCATAGACTTATCCAAAAGAAGTATCGGAAAACCATGTTGCAAACCAAAACTCTTTGAAATGAACGAGTGAGAAGCTCCAGAATCAAACAAAACCGTGGCAGGTATTGTGTTGACACGGAACGTACAGAGCACGATATCTGGGGCATTCTGTGCTTCCTCCTTGGTCACATGGTTCAAGTGACCCTTCTTGTGATTGTTGTTGGGGTTGAAGTTGTTACGCCTGGGGGCTGGATTATTTCCACCATTGTTCGGCTTGGGGGCCGAGTTCCTTGGCTTTGGGCACTGTTTGGCATAGTGTCCTTCCTCTCCGCAAGCATAGCAAGTAACACCTGGGCGATACGTAAAGCCCTTGTCCCTTGCATGAAAGTGTTTGATTGGGATTGGGACGCTGGTCGTGGATCTGCTTGCTCCATTTCTCTGAAAATCAGTCTTGCTCCGGTTGTTGCGAGCATGAGTCGTCTTGTCCCTTTTGCGCTTGCGAATATCCTCCAGGCTGCGGCGCTCATTATCCAATGTAATAGCCTTGTCAACCAGTGTTTTGAAATCTGGAAAGGTGTGTACGACCAGTTGGCATTTAAGTGCTGGCGCCAGACCGTCCAAAAATCTTTCCATCCTTTTATTCTCAGTCATATGCTCATCGTAGGCATAACGAGACAATTGAGTAAACTGACTATTGTACTCAGTCACTGTCATGCCTCTCTGCTTGAGGTCATCAAACTCCCTTTTCTTGATCTTTATAATGCTCCTGGGAATGTGCGCCCCACGAAAACCTTCCTTAAACTCTTCCCAGGTGATGTTATGTTCATTGGGGTGCATGTGTAGAAAATTTTCCCACCATGCTACAGCTGCTCCAGTGAGGTAGTGAGGTGCATAAAGCACCTTCTCACGGTCTGAGCATTGTGCAATAATTAATTTCCTTTCGATGTCACGAAGCCAATCATCGGCCTCAAGCGGCCTATCAGTGTGAGCGAACGTTGGAGGACGTGTCTTTTGTAGTTCAGACAACTTGGAATGCGGTTGGTATGGTTCACGGTGGTTTCCCATATTGATAACCTGATTCATCATTTCTTGATGCTGCTGCTGGCTTTGCTCGAAAATGCGGCATACTTGAGAAAATGCTGCTTCACTTCCCTGCTGACTAGACTGCCCCTGTGTGAAGTTGTTGCTTGTCTGGGTTCCATAAACTTCTTCCGGTGGATTTGGCATGGAACGAGTCCAGGGACGAGGCATTTTCCACTCTGGGGTATTTTTGTTGGAAAACTCATGAGAAGAACTGTGTGGCACAAGGAATAATTTTGCAAAGGCAAAAATTTAAAAGACCCCAAGATTTTTCAAGAAAAATACTTGATTGCGCATGGAGAAGGACTGTTCAGTACATATCTTACACGCGAGTCGTAATTATACAATACATCACTCAGGATGTGCGTACACATTCCTGACATGTTATTTAGGCTAGTGCACTACTCCGAGTTCCTACATGATGCGCACACAAACTACTTCTCACCAAACCTATGTACATATAAACATATCATACATCCTGGCACATCGCACGGCTGCTAGGCGCACTCAGTCGGAGACGGTGAAAACTTCCCTCGGCCTGCCGAGGGTAAGACCCAGTGGTGCAGGAGACTCAACCTCCTCCTCATTAATAGGCTCCAGGCGCGAAGTACTACGTTGAGGAGCTGGTGCGGGTGCGGCCGGTGGTGCAGCTCTACTTGGAGTAGGAGCAATGACTTGGTCAAACTCCTCAGTGGTAGGCAGACGGCGAGCGGTGGCTAAAATGGCAGGTGCATAGGATGCTGAGGACGAGACGAAAGTCAGTGGCGGTGCCATGTGGAGAAGCTCCCTCCTGTTGGCGGAACAGCCCTGAACCGAGTCCATACCGGCAGCCACAAGGTCGTCCACGAGGTTGTCAAAAGCTGCCTCAAGAGCTTTGAGATACTCAACAAGCATCTCGATAGCCTCATCTCTCTCTCCCCTATGGCAAGCGAATGCATAGTGACAAGTATATGGCACATGGCATGGGAGGTAGCGGTAGCGACGAGTCTTCGTCGTAGGAAGAACATCCCGAAGACGAGCTATCGCCTCACGGGCGGCCATCTGCATGGCATGCCTCTCCGTAGGCATGGCCCTTCCCACAAAACGAAAGTGGCGAGACGCAGAACGTCCTCCCTTGAATTGCACCACGGCCTGGTGCATAGACACGTCGTCGCTGAGCTTGTGCTGGTAAAGTGTGAACTCTGGACGAGTCGATGGCCTGATCGTGAGCTTGGTGATGGAGACGAGAAGCTTGACAAACCCCTCAGGCACATTGGCGAACACCCGTGACTCGCAGTCGTTGCCAGCCATCTACAAAAGTAGGCAAAAATTCCGAATAATCAAATCATAAATTTATGATGACCAACAGAAAATAGCTACATTTGCAAAATGCTGAAAAAACACTAAAAATGCTAATAACCGATTAGCGATCGCACCTAGTGGCTTCCTACAGTCAGCCTGGCTCTAATACCATGTTTGTCACGACCGGTTTTCCAATAAAACATTTATTGAGAAACCGATCCCTTTAACGGACCAGTAGAGAAGAATCCTTCTTACTGGTAGACAAATTCTTGATTACAGAAATATCCAGGAGTACTAAATATAAAACAAGGTTGAGCGGAGGCTGCTCAACAATTTATAACAAGCACGCCGATATTAAACATAAAGGTGGATATGACACAAGGGGTATGGTGGCATAACTACTGACTCGTAATAAAAGTGGTGGTGGATATGTCACGGTGAAGTGGGTGACAGGACTCGTAAATCTTACAGCTCATCGAGCGTCGGAGTGAGGCTCGAGGACTTTTATTGTGGGTAGCGGAAGCGTATATAATACAAGTGACCAATTCCAGGATCGCACGGGACTGACTGGGACTCCTCTAGGCGTCGGACTCGCTATCGAACTCATCCTCCAAGAGATCGCCTTCGTCAACATCTGGCCAAATCAACAAGCCAGGTGAGTACTATGAAAGTACTCGCAAGACAGTTTGGACATAAGATATAACAAATGCAAACATGATGCATACGAGCAGATTAGTAATGCGCACTCAAATAATAAAATTTGCACTGCATGAGAAATAAAAAGGAAGTCGGGCGGTAGTCCTCCCGAAATCCCAATAAAATACTAAAGGCCAATCGAGTGTCTGAAATGACGCCTCGAAAGGGTACAAACAAATTAATAATGCCGCAGTCGGGCGTCAGGGCGACACCACATAAAGGGCTTATATTGGAATATAAACGACAGAGCGTGCCACAGTCGGACGTGTGAGCGACATCATATAAAGGGCTTATATCAAAAGTAAATAACGAGAGTGCCACAGTCGGGCGTCTGAGCGACATCACATAAAGGGCTTATATCAAAAGTAAATAACGCGAGTGCCACGGTCGGACGTCTGAGCGACATCACATAAAGGGCTTATATCAAAAGTAAATAACAAGAGTGCCACAGTCGGATGTCTGAGCGACATCACATAAAGGGCTTATATTTCATAACTCGATATTCCAGTAGCTCATGAATTTAAATCATCTCATGGAAATACTCAGGTAAGAAATAATAAAGTGGTTAGTCCATCACAGGAACAACATTCAATCTGGGTTACCACTCAAGCTTGTTCACCGGGGATTTCCACTGAGAGTGTCTTGGGACTGATGTGGATATGGATATGGATATGTTGGCCAAGGTCCTTGACCATGGACACAATTTCTCGGAAGGTTTTGACTCTGCAGAGTTTGTACTTTTAACCACAGCCAACGGATTTCGGTAGCCACAAAGGACTAGTTCCGTTTACGGTATTTTAGGAGAAACACATCTAACCAGTACACACCTATTTCACATTCCGTTGCCAGGAATCACCCTAGGCAACGTTCAAGAAAAACCTTGAGACGGGGAGGCTACAACCTCGCGTAGCATGGGATCAAATTTGTATCGCGCGCTCTAAGGGGTGCCCCCCTCTCGGTCCCAACCGGAAACACCCATGCCCCCTGACGGGATGACTCGCTTTAATCCAGGGCCATGGAACCCTCATCCTGGCCCCTCTGTTTGCTGTGTACAAGGAAAGAGGTTTGCAACTTACTAAGCCGTATTCTTTGCAGAAAACATGTGGCAGCACAAAAAGGGAACGAACGGTAACGTGGCTCGGTCCACGTTAACGTCGGAGTTTAACAGTTGACATAAGACTGGCATGCTACAACAATACCATCTTACTACCTCTCATGTCACCACATGATCGGGTCATCTCCCCTCAAAAGATCACATCAAACTTCGAAGCACACGGGTAGTTGCCTTGCATGCAACGTAACACTCACCGATGCCCATATGCCATGCACAAACTATTCAAGCAAACATGCAAAACACTCATCATATCAAAGGTTCAAACATGCTTTCCTGGTTCGGAGAAGTCGGAGTCTAGCTCGGCGAAGTTCGCGGCTCCGTCACCTCCTCCGGTATCTACGGTATAAAGAAACCGTATACTAACGTGAATACCGTTGCGTGTATACAAATTATTCCAAATTTTTTCCAAATAAATACTATAAAAAACTAGACAAAAATATAAGACTGACAAAAAAATAATCAATCAAAAAGCATCTTTTGTTTAAAAGATATAAGGGTTTTAGTCCAAGGACTAATCTGTGATGAAACAGAAAAGATCCAGGGGCTTGTTTGAAAAAGCAGAAAACGCTTCGGTACGAAATACGCCAGCCCAGAAGGAAAACACACTTTGCCCGAAGGCGCCTTTAGAAAAACGGTTCGAGGAAAAGAAAGAGAGGCTGATCGGGGGGTCCCACCCGTCAGGTTCAAACTCGAACAGAGCTCGCCGGCGCCCGAAGGCTGCGGTGGTCGCCGGCATTCATCCACGGCGAGGTAGGGGGATCGGAGGGTACCTACGGGTTCAGGGTGTCCTTACGCATCGGTGGGTGGTGGACTTGGCCGTCAGCGAGCACCACGTCGACGGCGGCCTTATCTCCGGCGGACGGCGGTTCGGGTGAGGATGAAACTCTCCGGTGGGTGCTGCAAACTTCAAATTAGGGCGCGGGATAGAGAGGTGGATGCACTAGGAGGCTACTGGCATGTGTTGAGAGGCGGGGGTGCACGCACTGGAGCGAATCTTGCCGGATCCCGAAGCGGGTCGAGGCGGCCGGAGTTGGGGAAGAAGACCTCCTCGAGGCCTTCCCAGTGGCTTGGCGTGGTTCTTGTGGGGTGGAGGGATGGTGCGTGGTCGAGTTCGAGCTCGGGACCTCCTTTTATAGTCGATCCGAGGAGGTGGTCGTGAACGGGATAACGCCGGCGAGCAATTACGGCGAGGCAGAGGTCGGGCAGTAGGTTTAGGCGGTTTGGCATCATCATGGTGGTCCACTGGCGCCGTTTCTTGGTTAAAACCTCGGTCGGACTTGGGTAATACTCCGGCCCTCGACAGAACGGCCGTACGGGTACGACGGCGGCAGGGAGCGCGCTCCGTGCCTCCCAGTTCACGACGTTGGCTCTACAGCGTGCACAGAGGAGGGGACGGCCACGCGGTGCCCTCTGGTGGCTTGGGCGGTGCTGGACGGCGTCGTCCCTCGCTGCGCCTCTCTGGCAGCCACAGCGGGCGCTGCTGCCGCCGCGCACGGGGCGATGTACCTCGGCCAGCTCGCCGCCGACGCCCGCAAGCGTCCAGGCGACCGTGCGGCATGGTGGATAAGAAGGAGGAACAGGGAGCAAGACGCCACTGGAGCTACTGGCGAGATCGACGAGAGTCTCTGAAGAAAACGACATCGGCTACAGAAACTGTTTTCTGAACTCTGAACTTTGGCAGTAACAGTGCATGCCAGGTGTTCGACGATATGATTTGGGCACGCGGAAAATCTTTCTGGAGCTGGGACTTGGTTAGGTGACCTCTTGATGCATCTAGAGGCTGCCTGAATTTTCTCAGATTTTTAGGAGGAGAAAACAAATGAATTTCACCAAATTTTGCAAATATGGCCCAAACTTGCAGCAAGCACGTTTTGAAAATTTTGAACTGGGGACCAGTGGTTCTTCCTGGATCTTGGTTGAGAGTCCTAAGGACTAGCGAGGGAAACTTGTTTGGAGGCAAAACTGAAAGGAAGACTAGTGGTTCCTTTGTAAATCTCCAAGGGCCAAAATAGAAGACAAAAAAAAGATTTTTTATTAAAAATAAATGGAGATAAAATCATGGCGAAGTTAAACTTGCTGGATTGGAAGTTTGACTTGACACAAAGTGGGAAGATGGCTTTTGGGAGGGGTTTTCAACTTAGGTTATGGCAAGAGATAAATTTTGAGAGGGAAAGGATCACCCCATAAGCCATAGGGCTATTTATAAAAGAAAAGATTTTCAAAAACTTTCCCAATGAAAAACATTTGTGTTGAGTCAACACAAGATGAAAAACCTCCAAGACCAAAGATCAAGTCTTGGATGAACCCAAACAAAATACTTGTCATAAAAAGAATTTTTTTGAGAAGGAGAGTCTTTAAAAAAAAATTTAAATAACCTCCTTCAAATCAAATAAAGATTTTGATAAAACCAAATAAAATTTTTTTGGGTGTCACAGCACTCATCCAATAGGACATGCATTAAAGTGAAAAATGTGGGATATGTCAAGATCATATTACCACTCAAAGAAAATAGATAAGACTGGACGAGGTGTCGATGGGCAAATGGCATGTCTTAAAACTTGGAAACTAGCATCAGATCGTCTGGGTTATATGGCATGATTTATAAGAAACATGCAGGAGATAGATCTCACAGAATAGTGAGCTATTTTTAATTATAAACAAATATGGTAAATCTTAATTGGGATCCTGCAGAACAAATACAAACATTTCTACAAAAAGATTGTATCAACAGTCATTAGAGACCACTATGTGAGAAGACATGATTTTACAAACATGACAACTCACGAAAAATGTATAAAGCAGAGAAGAATTTATTGCCAATGCAACTCCTAGTCGAGTCACTCTATAGAGCATATGCCAAGCGCTAAAACAAAAGCATTGTACCTTTCATGCCAATAATTTTCCCTTGCAAATACAAAATGGTATGTAGGGCCCATCTCAACAATAAGTATTATGTTCTATTCACAGGAGGAGGTTACTTATTACTTACTACAAGTATATACTCCTATTGGAAAAAGTCAATAAATCAAAATACCCAGATACACAGGAGCCCCATAATCAGGCCAAATTGAAACATATTGTCACTTTGATTAGATGTGAACTCATACTTCCTACCTACTCCTAATGCCCTACATATATAGACCATTCTACACTGCCCTTATGACAGCAGCTGCTAACATGGTTTAGCAATTATTTTTTTATGATTTCCAAGTGTGTGAAAACTGAACCTGCAACTATTGATGATATGATTAAAGGGCATCACACTTAGTTTAGAAAACCTTGATGTGCAATAGTGGTAACGAAATCAAAGTGTTTAATGTAGGCTATACATGATATCTGAAAATATACTTTTGGTCTTTATTTCCTTGAATACAAAACAAATAATTTTGTTCTGATGCTTGTCTGAAGCTGATAGTTCTTATTAATTCAACCTACAAGTACAATCCTTTGATCTTACTAGTAAAGTACTATAATACTATTTTCTTGAAGCCACAAAATAGCAAAATACTAAATCTAAAATTCCAAACTCAAATTAAAATGTATGGTAGTTACTGAAAAAGGTAGCATCGTTCAAGAAGACGTTGAGTTGTATGCAAGCTACGAAGTGGAATTGGGATGCTACTACCACATGAAATCCAACTAAGTACAAGGCTACATTGACGATAAATAAATCTATATTTGGGTCACCCTTGTATAGTCTGATCCAAACTGACAAGATCAAAAGGACAAGGAGGTATGAGTTTTCGAGATCTTAGGTTATTTAGTAAGGCGCTTCTGGCTAAGCCGGCATGGCAATTATTCAAAAATCCGGATTTTCTTTGCGCAAAATCGATGACGACAAAATATTATCCTCATGGTCATCTTCTTGACATGGCCTTTACGCAGTCAACATTGGTGACTTGGAAAGGTATTATGCATGTTATTGAACTTTTTTAAAAGGGGTTTATTTGGAGAGTTTTTGATGGATCTACTATAAATATTTAGAGATATAACTGGCTACCTAGGATTTTGGCCTAAAATTAAATGGGTGTCTGAGTTATTTATAAGCGGGCTGGGGAGATTGGATGTGAATTTAATCAACCACTCGTTCTACTCCCATGATACCAAATAGATTGTTAAGGTGCGTATTCAATCCTCGGAGGAGGGCGGTTTTATTTCTTGGCACTATGGGAAGAATGGTTTATTTTCCGTAAAAACCGCATATAATCTAGCATTGAAGCTCAAGCTCTGCAACAATGATTGTGGGCAATCAAGTGGAGGTGCCAATGGGGATAGGAGGTTTTGGAATATCATACAGAAGACCAATGTCCCTTAGATGATCAGATTTTTTTCCTGGCGTGCGATGTATAATAACCTGGCGTTCAAGGTAAAAGAGTTATGCACCATCAGACTACTTTAGGTATGTGCTCTGTTTGTGGGATGGAAGATGAAAATATGTTTCATTCTCCGATGACTCGCCCAAAAGCGAGAGCCCTGCATATGGGGTCGAGGGAAGTGTGGAAAATTCCGAGCAAAGAGGTTTTCAATATCTCGAGGCCTGATTGGATGCTTATCTTGTTGGATCAGTTAACCCCTATAGTATAGAGCAAATCTTATTTATTTTCTGGTTGGGTTAAGGCATTTTACTAGTCCTCTCAGTATATGTGAGGTGTGACCGACTCCGCCTTTGGATTATATTAAGATCCACGTGGACGTCAGTTTTGTGGAGAGTATTTGCGCTATTTGTGTGGGGCTTGTTACCAGAAACTCTACTGGAGACGTCATTATCTCCTCTTGGGATTATATTGGTTCATGCACGAGTGTTGATGAACCGAAGCTTCAAGCATGTCTTGCAAGTCTTTATATCGATATCACTCGTCAAACGCCTGTTATTTTTGAAACTAGCTGCTTTGGCTTCCTTCCTTGCCTATGATAATCTTGGTAGGTCATCTCTTGTTGATCTGAAGAAGGAAGTTCTAGCAATCACTAAGTTGCTTTCAAATTTTAAGTTGGCAAAGATCAATAGACATGTCAACATGAGGGTTCATGAATTAACTAAGTTAACCTTTTATAATAGGTCTGGCAGTTTTCTCTGTAATTGTTTTTCGCCCTTCGTGGCGAATGCTATTAGGAACGATTGTATCAAACCTTTTTACTTAATTAATATATGGGATGTTTTCATTTCTTTTACTTATGCATCCAATTAGCAATAATCTATACATAATCAGATTTAATAAGCAGGGCTTGCAACTCAAGGGTTATGACCACATGAGCGGATAAGAGAGTGTATCTCTCCTTTGTTTGAACAACGTAAAATTTGGACTCCGCTTCAGCATGAGTTAGCATCAACAAGTTGATACATGTCATTATCGCTCCACTGTAAACTATTATAGGCACAAAGGTTGCAGTTTTAAGAGAATGGGTAATTAATGAATAGTTTACAACACTCGATAACTTAAACTACTCCCTAGTTAGCATCAACAAGCTCATATATGCCATTATCACTCAACTATAACTGAACTATTATAGGCACAAAGGTTGTAGTTGTAAGATATTGGGTAGATAATGGATAGTTTACAACACTGGATAAACCAAAGTACTCCCTCCGTTCCATATTAAGTGAACGGAGGAGCATAAAATAAAATAAAGAATCTTACATGGCAATATTAGGGACCACATAGAAAGATGTATAAAACATTTAGGCTAAGTTAACCAACTTCTGCTAGAAATATTTGTCGGCGTCCTGGGAACGGGGGTCCCCAGACTTGCCAGCCTGCGGCCCACGGCATGGCTCCACCAGCGACCCTGTACGGCCCATCTTCACCAGCAAACACTCAAGACCCTCGCGAGGGGCCAAGCCCCTCGCGAGGCGGACGACACAAGGCCTCCTCGGGAGCGACCTCACCAGGTTGGTTCGCAAGGGGCGGAGAGATCAAGGCAAGGGACACCTCGCGAGGTTCCCATGACGCAAGCCATGACGACTGGAGCCAGGCGGGCACCAGAGCGCGCAGTGTCCTCGTTCCCTCTTTGGTGCTAAAGGGGCAAGCGCAGGCGAGGAGTCCCGAGGTGAAGGAAATATGCCCTAAAGGCAATAATAAAGTTATTATATATTTCCTTATATCATGATAAATGTTTATTATTCATGCTAGAATTGTATTAACCGGAAACATAATACTTGTGTGAATACATAGACAAACAAAGTGTCACTAGTATGCCTCTACTTGACTAGCTCGTTGATCAAAGATGGTTATGTTTCCTAGCCATTGACATGAGTTGTCATTTGATTAACGGGATCACATCATTAGGAGAATGATGTGATTGACTTGACCCATTCCGTTAGCTTAGCACTCGATCGTTTAGTATGTTGCTATTGCTTTCTTCATGACTTATACATGTTCCTATGACTATGAGATTATGCAACTCCCGTTTTTACCAGAGGAAAACTTTGTGTGCTACCAAACGTCAGAATGTAACTGGGTGATTATAAATGTGCTCTACATGTGTCTCCGAAGGTACTTGTTGGGCTGGCGTATTTCGAGATTAGGATTTGTCACTCCGATTGTCGGAGAGATATCTCTGGGCCCTCTCGGTAATGCACATCACTTAAGCCTTGCAAGCATTGCAACTAATGATTTTGTTGCGAGATGATGTATTACGGAACGAGAAAAGAGACTTGCCGGTAACGAGATTGAACTAGGTATTAAGATACCGACGATCGAATCTCGGGCAAGTAACGTACCGATGACAAAGGGAACAACGTATGTTGTTATGCGGTCTGACCGATAAAGATCTTCGTAGAATATGTGGGAGCCAATATGAGCACCCAGGTTCCGCTATTCGTTATTGACCGGAGACGTGTCTCAGTCATGTCTACATAGTTCTCGAACCCGTAGGGTCCGCACGCTTAACGTTTCGATGACAGTTATATTATGAGTTTATATGTTTTGATGTACCGAAGGTTGTTCGGAGTCCCGGATGTGATCACGGACATGACGAGGAGTCTCGAAATGGTCGAGACATAAAGATTGATATATTGGAAGCCTATGTTTGTATATCGGAAGTGTTCCGGGTGAAATCGGGATTTTACCGGAGTACCGGGAGGTTACCAGAACCCCCCGGCAACATAATGGGCCCTAGTGGGCCTAGGTGGAAGAGAGGATAGGCGGCTAGGGCTGGGCCGCGTGCCCCTCCCCCCTAGTCCGAATAGGACAAGGAGAAGGGGGCGGCGCCCCCCTTCCTTCTTCTCCCTCTTCTCTTGCCCCCTCCCAAGTCCTAATCCAACTAGGAAAAGGGGGGGAGTCCAACTCCCGGTGGGAGTAGGACTCCTCCTGGCACGCCCCAAGGCTGGCCGCACCTCTCCCCCTTTGCTCCTTTATATACGGGGGCAGGGGGGCACCCCATAGACACAACAATTGATCTATTGATCTCTTAGCCGTGTGCGGTGCCCCCCTCCACCATATTACACCTCGATAATATCGTAGCGGTGCTTAGGTGAAGCCCTGCGTCGGTAGAACATCATCATCATCACCACGCCGTCGTGCTGACAAAACTCTCCCTCAACACTCAGCTGGATCGGAGTTCGAGGGACGTCATTGAGCTGAACGTGTGCTGTACTCGGAGGTGCCGTGCGTTCGGTACTTGATCGGTCGGATCGTGAGGACGTATGACTATATCAACCGCGTTATGTTAACGCTTCCGCTTTCGGTCTACAAGGGTACGTGGACAACACTCTCCCCTCTCGTTGCTATGCATCACCATGAACTTGCGTGTGCGTAGGAATTTTTTTGAAATTACTACGTTCCCCAACAGTGGCATCCGAGCCTGGTTTTATACGTAGATGTCATATGCACGAGTAGAACACAAGTGAGTTGTGGGCGATATAAGTCATAATGCTTACCAACATGTCATACTTTGGTTCGGCAGTATTGTTGGATGAAGCGGCCCGGACCGACATTACGCGTACGCTTAGGCGAGACTGGTTCTTCCGACGTGCTTTGCACAGAGGTGGCTGGTGGGTGTCAGTTTCTCCAACTTTAGTTGAACCGAGTGTGGCTACACCCGGTCCTTGCGAAGGTTAAAACAGCACCAACTTGACAAACTATCGTTGTGGTTTTTATGCGTAGGTAAGAACGGTTCTTGCTAAGCCCGTAGCAGCCACGTAAAACTTGCAACAACAAAGTAGAGGACGTCTAACTTGTTTTTGCAGGGCATGTTATGATGTGATATGGTCAAGACATGATGCTAAATTTTATTGTATGAGATTGTCATGTTTTGTAACCGAGTTATCGGCAACTGGCAGGAGCCATATGGTTGTCATTTTATTGTATGCAATGCAATCGCCATGTAATTGTTTTACTTTATCACTAAGCGGTAGAGATAGTCGTAGAAGCAATAGTTGGCGAGACGACAACGATGCTACGATGGAGATCAAGGTGTCGCACCGGTGACGATGGGGATCATGACGGTGCTTCGGAGATGGAGATCACAAGCACAAGATGATGATGGCCATATCATATCACTTATATTGATTGCATGTGATGTTTATCTTTTTATGCATCTTATCTTGATTTGATTGACGGTAGCATTATAAGATGATCCCTCACTAAATTATCAAAGTATAAGTGTTCTCCTTGAGTATGCACCGTTGCGAAAGTTCTTCGTGCTGAGACACCATGTGATGATCGGGTGTGATAGGCTCCACGTTCAAATACAACGGGTGCAAAACAGTTGCACACGCGGAATACTCAGGTTAAACTTGACGAGCCTAGCATATAACAGATATGGCCTCGGAACACGAAGACCGAAAGGTCGAGCGTGAATCATATAGTAGATATGATCAACATAGTGATGTTCACCGTTGAAACTACTCCATCTCACGTGATGATCGGACATGGTTTAGTTGATATGGATCACGTGATCACTTAGAGGATTAGAGGGATGTCTATCTAAGTGGGAGTTCTTAAGTAATATGATTAATTGAACTTGAATTTATCATGAACTTAGTACCTGATAGTATCTTGCTTGTCTATGTTAATTGTAGATAGATGGCCCATGCTGTTGTTCCGTTGAATTTTAATGTGTTCCTTGAGAAAGCAAAGTTGAAAGATGATGGTAGAAATTACACGGACTGGGTCCGTAACTTGAGGATTATCCTCATTGCTGCACAGAAGAGTTACGTCCTGGAAGCACCGCTGGGTGCCAGGCCTGTTGCAGGAGCAACACCAGATGTTATGAATGTCTGGCAGAGCAAAGCTGATGACTACTCGATAGTTCAGTGTGCCATGCTTTACGGCTTAGAACCGGGTCTTCAACGACGTTTTGAACGGAGCATATGAGATGTTCCAGGAGTTGAAGTTAATATTTCAAGCAAATGCACGGATTGAGAGATATGAAGTCTCCAATAAATTCTACAGCTGCAAGATGGAAGAGAATAGTTCTGTCAGTGAGCATATACTCAAAATGTCTGGGTATAACAATCACTTGATTCAACTGGGAGTTAATCTTCTGGATGATAGCGTCATTGACAGAATTCTTCAATCATTGCCACCAAGCTACAAGAGCTTTGTGATGAACTATAACATGCAAGGGATGGATAAGACGATTCCCGAGCTCTTCGCAATGCTAAAGGCTGTGGAGGTAGAAATCAAAAAGGAGCATCAAGTGTTGATGGTCAATAAGACCACTAGTTTCAAGAAAAAGGGCAAAGGGAAGAAGAAGGGAACTTCAAGAAAAACAGCAAGCAAGTTGCTGTTCAGGAGAAGAAACCCAAGTCTGGACCTAAGCCTGAGACTGAGTGCTTCTACTGCAAGCAGACTGGTCACTGGAAGCGGAACTGCCCCAAGTATTTGGCGGATAAGAAGGATGGCAAGGTGAACAAAGGTATATGTGATATACATGTTATTGATGTGTACCTTACTAATGCTCGCAGTAGCACCTGGGTATTTGATACTGGTTCTGTTGCTAATATTTGCAACTCGAAACAGGGGCTACGGATTAAGTGAAGATTGGCTAAGGACGAGGTGACGATGCGCGTGGGAAATGGTTCCAAAGTCGATGTGATCGCGGTCGGCACGCTACCTCTACATCTACCTTCGGGATTAGTTTTAGACCTAAATAATTGTTATTTGGTGCCAGCGTTAAGCATGAACATTATATCTGGATCTTGTTTGATGCGAGACAGTTATTCATTTAAATTGGAGAATAATGGTTGTTCTATTTATATGAGTAATATCTTTTATGGTCATGCACCCTTGAAGAGTGGTCTATTTTTGTTGAATCTCGATAGTAGTGATACACATATTCATAATATTGAAGCCAAAAGATGCAGAGTTGATAATGATAGTGCAACTTATTTGTGGCACTGCCGTTTAGGTCATATCGGTGTAAAGCGCATGAAGAAACTCCATACTGATGGACTTTTGGAACCACTTTATTATGAATCACTTGGTACTTGCGAACCGTGCCTCATGGGCAAGATGACTAAAACACCGTTCTCCGAAACTATGGGGAGAGCAACAGATTTGTTGGAAATCATACATACAGATGTATGTGGTCCGATGAATATTGAGGCTCGTGGCAGATATCGTTATTTTCTCACCTTCACAGATGATTTGAGCAGATATGGGTATATCTACTTAATGAAATATAAGTCTGAAACATTTGAAAAGTTCAAAGAATTTCAGAGTGAAGTTGGAAATCATCGTAACAAGAAAATAAAATTTCTACGATCTGATCATGGAGGAGAATATTGGAGTTATCAGTTTGGTCTTCATTTGAAACAATGCGGAATAGTTTCGCAACTCACGCCACCCGGAACACCACAGCGTAATGGTGTGTCCGAACGTCGTAATCGTACTTTACTAGATATGGTGCGATCTATGATGTCTCTTACTGATTTACCGCTATCGTTTTGGGGTTATGCTTTAGAGACGGCTGCATTCATGATAAATAGGGCACCATCAAAATCCGTTGAGACGACGCCTTATGAACTGTGGTTTGGCAAGAAACCAAAGCTGTCGTTTCTTAAAGTTTGGGGTTGCGATGCTTATGTGAAAAAACTTCAACCTGATAAGCTCGAACCCAAATCGGGGAAATGTGTCTTCATAGGATACCCAAAGGAGACTGTTGGGTACACCTTCTATCACAGATCCGAAGGCAAAACTTTTGTTGCTAAATTCGGAATTTTTCTGGAGAAGGAGTTTCTCTCGAAAGAAGTGAGTGGGAGGAAAGTAGAAGTTGATGAGGTAACTGTACCTGCTCCCTTATTGGAAAGTAGTTCATCACAGAAACCGGTTTCTGCGACACCTACACCAATTAGTGAGGAAGTTAATGATGATGATCATGAAACTTCAGATCAAGTTATTACTGAACCTCGTAGGTCAACCAGAGTAAGATCTGCACCAGAGTGGTACGGTAATCCTGTTCTGGAGGTTATGTTACTAGACCATGACGAACCTACGAACTATGAAGAAGCGATGGTGAGCCCAGATTCCGCAAAATGGCTTGAGGCCATGAAATCCGAGATGGGATCCATGTATGAGAACAAACTATGGACTTTGGTTGACTTGCCCGATGATCGGCAAGCCATTGAATATAAATGGATCTTCAAGAAGAAGACTGACGCTGACGGTAATGTTACTGTCTATAAAGCTCGACTTGTTGCGAAAGGTTTTCGACAAGTTCAAGGGATTGACTATGATGAGACCTTCTCAGCCGTAGCGATGCTTAAGTCTGTCCGAATCATGTTAGCAATTGCCGCATTTTATGATTATGAAATTTGGCAAATGGATGTCAAAACTGCATTCCTGAATGGATTTCTGGAAGAAGAATTGTATATGATGCAACGGGAAGGTTTTGTCGATCCAAAGGGAGTTAACAAAGTGTGCAAGCTCCAGCGATCCATTTGTGGACTGGTGCAAGCTTCTCGGAGTTGGAATAAACGCTTTGATATTGTGATCAAAGCATTTGGTTTGTACAGACTTTTGGAGAAGCCTGTATTTATAAGAATGTGAGTGGGAGCTCTGTAGCATTTCTGATATTATATGTGGATGACATATTGCTGATTGGAAATGATATAGAATTTCTGGATAGCATAAAGGGATACATGAATAAGAGTTTTTCCATGAAAGACCTCGGTGAAGCTGCGTATATATTGGTGTAGCGACCAGACCTCAAATGGTCTGTGCTGCTGTGCACCAGTGTCATCCCTGGATCAGCAATGCTAACACGCACGGTACAAATGGAGGATTTATAACAGAGTAGCAATCACACACTTATTACATCGAATAACTCCGAAGAGAATAAGTATGATAAATATGGCTTAGGGCCATCTAAAAACGATAACAGTGGAAGACTTGGAAGATAAGTGAGTCCATCAACTCCAACGGCATCACTGAGTATAAGACCACGACCTAAGGCACCTTACTCGTCGTCTGAAAAGTCTGCAACATGAAACGTTGCAGCCCGAAAAGGGTCAGCACATGGAATATGCTGGCAAAATAACACATGGAGAATAATGAACATAATAATGCTATACTACATGCATTATGGCTGGTGGAAAGCTCTATGGTTAAAGTTTTTGCGGAAAGCCAATTTTTCCCTACTGCAAAGGAATAAATTTTATTTAACTATCATGGTGGTTGTTAAACATTGAGATGGTTGACAGCATCTCAATCCCAATTAAAAGTCATCATTAACCCAACAAAATTAATTAAAAGTAACATGGTGATGACATTCAAATGATAATCCAGGTACTAGATACTCAAATTGTCCATAACCGGGGACACGGCTAACCATGATTAGTTTGTACACAATGCAGAGGTTTGTGCACTTTTCCCCACCAGACTCGATCGCCTCCGCTTGATTCTCGCACTACATGATGTTTGAGAAATGGATGACCGAGACACGGTCTTTCAGAAACAATCACTCTTTACTCCGGATGGACAGTTACACCTACTTTCCCCTACATCTGCTAGCCCACCTCTTCAAGAGATCATGTAACCTACTCAACTATGCTAGAGCCCATAATAGCTTGTGGCTGCACACGGGAGTTTCTAGCATGAATAATCTTATGATCCCTTTGAGCCTGGGTGGCGGTCCTTATACAAACAGACAACACTGGGTTCCCCAGGTGCCTCAATCCACCTAGATGTGAGTTTTAGTTGCCACCTTAAGTAAACCATTATTAACAATCTCACATCTTTCATGAATATCACTCAAACCCAATCCTCGTCTACGAGCATAGCATGGCAATATAATAGCAAACGTAGAAGTAACTCCCAAGGGTTTGATGAAAGAACAGGTAATAGGTACTACCTCAACTACTTCCCAATACCCACAATTTATTTAGATCCTAATCATGCAATGTTTGAGGAATAGATCTAATGCAATAAAAACTGGGTATGGAAGGTATGATCAAAGTGTTACTTGCCTTGCTGATGATCCGCGAAACCTAGCGATTCGAAGTAACAAGCGGCACACTCCGGGTACTCTATCGCAAACAAACAGGCAAACAATAAGTACTTATCTAATGCACAGGTAAAACTCGAATGAAAGAGCCAACCAGAAAGTTCAACTTAAGAACTCCGGTTTGCAAAAAGAATCAACTCGAACGAAGCAACGAAAGTCAAACGGCGAAAGAAACAAGCTTCGTTTACTAATCTGGATCTAGGTGAAATTTTACAGTAGCAAAAACTTGTTTGAGTAGGTTAAACGGAAAGAGAATTTCGAGATGAAACTCTAGGCGCTTGAATCGCCCGATTCCGATAAACGAGCGAAAAGTTAAACAGAAACGAAGATCCGATCAGAAATCGAGATCTGAGATAATCGCGGAAAAATCCGACGAAAAAGAAAAACTGACGAACGGTTAAAGAACGGACGTTCGTTAACAGAG
The DNA here is from genome assembly GCF_018294505.1 of Triticum aestivum. Classification (NCBI taxonomy): domain Eukaryota; kingdom Viridiplantae; phylum Streptophyta; class Magnoliopsida; order Poales; family Poaceae; genus Triticum; species Triticum aestivum. The sequence goes on along the minus strand of NC_057802.1, from coordinate 495,620,144 downwards.
AAAATCCGACGAACGCGTTCGTTAATACGAACGGGTCGGTGAACGTTCACAGAAAAACAAAACCGAAGAAATAAACTGATCTAGGGTTTTTTTTTAAAACGAACTGTTTTTTTTA
>NC_057802.1:495611242-495619341 GCF_018294505.1 Triticum aestivum | reverse complement strand
CGGGGTGAGAGGGAGGGGGCGGCGGCGGGGTTTATAAAGAGGGGGGAGGGTGGTTGGAGGAGGGGGCAAGGCGCGGGGCGGTGTCCGAGGCGGTCACGGCGGCGGCGTCGGGCGTGCTCGCAGAGGAGACGCGCGGGGTTGGGCCGGCTGCTCGGCTGGGCCTCGGCCCGGTCGGGCGCGGCGCGATTTTTTTTTAAATCTTCCGCCGAAAAATTCGTAGAAAAAATAAATAAAAATCCAAAAAAGATAAAACAAATTTTCCCCGTCTAGTTAGAATATTTAGAACAGGGTGAACATTTTTTTGACACAAAAATGCAGTTTTGAAAACGGACAATATTTTTAATGCATTTAAAATTGCAAATAAAATCCGAATAAAATCCAATAAATGATTTTAACATTTTTCCTCCAATATTTCAATTGTTTTGGAGAAGTCATATTTTCTCCTCTCATTAAGTTTTTAATGAAATACTTTTCCGAAGAGAAAATAATTAAAACCAAAAATCCTCGTTTTATTATTTGATGAAAATCAAATATGAAAAATTCGAGAAAATCCCCAACTCTCTCCGAGGGTCCTTGAGTTGCTTAGGATTTATCGAGGATTTGTCAAAATGCAATAAAAATATGATATGCAATGATGATCTATGTACAACATACCAAATTAAAAATGTGGGATGTTACAAACCTACCCCTCTTAAGATGAATCTCGCCCTCGAGATTCGGGTTGGCTAGAAAACAGGTGGGAGTGGTCCTTCCGTAGGTCTTCCTCTCGCTCCCAGGTGGCTTCATCTTCCGAATGGTGACTCCACTGGACTTTGCAAAACTTGATAACCTTGCTGCGGGTAACTCGGCTGGCATACTCAAGAATCTTAACTGGTTTCTCCTCATAGGTCAAATCACTTTCCAGCTGAATCGCTTCCAGCGGCACACTATCTCTCAGTGGTATCTCAGCCATCTCTGCGTGGCACTTCTTTAACTGGGAAACGTGAAATACATCATGAACTCCAGACAATCCTTCGGGCAATTCCAGCTTGTAGGCAACCTCTCCCATACGTTCCAAAACTTTGTATGGTCCGATAAAACGGGGCGCTAACTTTCCCTTAACTCCAAAGCGCTTCACTCCTCGAAGTGGTGATACTCGAAGATAAACTCTGTCTCCGACTTCGTGAACTGTCTTCTTTCGTTTAGAATCAGCGTAACTCTTCTGCCTGGACTGGGCTACCTTGAGCCTATCGCGAATCAACCTCACTTTCTGTTCAGACTCCTTAATCAAATCTGGTCCAAACAACTGACGGTCTCCAACTTCGTCCCATAACAATGGTGTTCTACACCTTCCATACAAAGCTTCGAAAGGGGCCATCTTCAAACTTGTTTGATAACTGTTCTTGTAAGAAAACTCTGCATATGGCAAATTGTCATCCCAACTAGATCCATAATCTAGTGCACAAGCTCTCAACATGTCCTCCAGAATTTGATTGACTCTCTCAGTCTGTCCATCTGTCTGTGGGTGAAAGGCTGTACTAAATTCTAGCCTGGTTCCCAATGTTTCATGTAACAGCTTCCAAAATTTCGAGGTAAATTGGGTTCCTCTGTCTGATACAATGGTCCTCGGAACTCCATGCAAACATACGATCCTGGTCATGTATATATTTGGCAACTTAGCACTGGTGTAAGTGGTCTTCACTGGAATAAAATGAGCCACTTTCGTCAAACGGTCGACTACAACCCATATTGAGTCATAGCCTGAACGAGTCCTGGGTAATCCTATGATAAAATCCATGCCTATTTTATCCCACTTCCATTCGGGTATTGGCAATGGTTGTAGAAATCCTGCTGGCTTCTGATGCTCTGCCTTCACTCTCTGACACACATCACAAAATGCTACATGCTCTGCAATATCCTTCTTCATTCCGGTCCACCAGAAAGTATTCTTTAGATCCAAATACATCTTGGTATTCCCTGGGTGAATCGAGTATGGTGAATCATGGGCTTCTTGCAAAATCAACTTCCTGATCTCCGGATCATTTGGCACATAAACGCGGTCCTCAAACCATAAGGTATCGTGCTCGTCCTCACGAAATCCTTTGGCCTTTCCTTTGCTCATATTCTCCTTTATCTCTTCAACCTCCTTGTCTGTCTTCTGAGCTTCTCTGATCCTTTCCATCTAGGTAGACTAAATCTCCAGTGTCGCTAAATAGCCTCTTGGGACTATCTCCAAACATAGCTCGCGAAGGTCCTCGGCTAACTCCTGAGGTAACTCTCCTGTCATGAGGGTCTTGACATGACTCTTGCGGCTCAACGCGTCTGCTACTACGTTGGCCTTTCCTGGGTGATAATGCAATCTCATATCATAATCCTTAATGAGCTCCAACCATCTCCTCCGTCTGAGGTTTAACTCCTTCTGCGTGAAAATATACTTCAAACTCTTGTGATCCGTGTACACCTCACAATGATTTTCGATGAGAAAATGTCTCCATGTCTTCAACGCATGCACCACGGCTGCTAACTCCAAATCATGCGTAGCATAATTCTTCTCATGGGGTTTAAGTTGTCGTGAAGCATATGGCACAACTCTTCCTTCCTGCATAAGCACTGCTCCAAGTCCTCGACGAGAAGCGTCACAATAAACTTCATAATCCTTGCGTTGATCTGGTAGAATCAACACTGGTGATGTAACCAATCGTTTCTTCAACTCTTGGAAACTAGCTTCACAATCCTCAGTCTAATTGAATTTGGTGTCCTTCTTCAATAGCTCAGTCATGGGCTTAGCAATCTTCGAGAAATTCTCGATGAACCTCCGGTAGTATCCTGCAAGTCCAAGAAAACTCCGGATTTCTCCAACTATCGTGGGTGATTCCCAACTTGTCACTGTATCAACTTTGGCAGGGTCTACTGCTATTCCTTCTCCGGAAATAACGTGTCCAAGGAATCCAACTTCCTTCAGCCAAAATTCACATTTGCTGAACTTGGCATATAGCTGATGTTCTCTGAGCTTCTCAAGTACCAATCGCAAATGCTCCTCATGCTCTTCCTCATTCTTGGAAAAGACTAAAATATCGTCAATGAACACCACGACAAACTAATCCAAAAACTCCATAAACACTTTGTTCATCAGGTTCATAAAATAGGCAGGTGCGTTAGTCAGACCAAATGACATAATGGTATACTCATACAGTCCATATCTGGTGGTAAAAGCCGTCTTAGGTATATCCTGCTCTCGAATCTTTAACTGATGATATCCTGATCGTAGATCGATCTTGGAAAATACTTTAGCTCCTTGTAGGCGGTCAAACAAATCATTGATCATTGGCAGTGGGTTCTTGTTCTTGATGGTCACTTCATTCAATCCACTGTAATCAACAACCATCCTCAATGATCCATCTTTCTTCTCCACTAGAAGTACTGGTGATCCCCAAGGTGACGAACTTGGGCGAATATAGCCTTTATCCAGTAACTCCTTGATCTGCTTCTTAATTTCCTCCAAATCTTTTGCGGGCATCCTGTACGGTCTCTTAGATATTGGCCCTGTGCCTGGCAAAAGTTCAATCAAGAACTCAATGTCTCTATCTGGTGGCATGCCTGGCAACTCTTCTAGAAATACATCCGGGTAATCCTTCACCACTGGTACTTCCTCCTGTACAACTCCTGATAAGGAATTCACTTGAGTCCTCTTCGGCATATGCCTGGATACATACTTAATCCTTTTTCCTTCTGGGGTGGTAAGCAAAATCGACTTGCTGGCACAATCGATGTTCCCTCCATACAACGATAGCCAATCCATTCCCAAAATCACATCCAAACCTTGTGACTCCAAAACTATTAGGTCTGAGGGGAAAACATGCCTACCAATGGCCAATGGCATCTGAAAACATCCTTGGCTTTCCATATACTCTGCTCCTGGCGAGGTTACTAACATAGGGGTTCTGAGAACTTTGGTGGGCAGCTTAAACTTATTCACAAATCCCCTTGATATGTACGAATGCGATGCACCAGTATCAAAAAGAACGGTTGCAGTAAATGACTTAACCAAAAACTTACCTATTACTGCATCAGGCTGAGCTTCAACCTCCTCCACGCTCACGTGGTTCACGTGTCCATTGTTGAACGGGTTCGGCTTCTTCCCAGAGCTTCCATTACCATTTCCATTCTGGGCTTCAGGACAATCAGTTGCATAATGTCTAGTCTTCTGGCACTTGAAACAGGTAACATGACTTAGATCCCTCTTGGCTGGGGTAGATGGGTTGGTGCGCTTCTGTCCGTTGGTTCCTCCATTCCCATTACCATTCTTGGAGCCATTATGATTGTGCGAACTACCTCCTCCATGGGTATGCTGAAACTGTCCTCCCGGCTTCGGGGCAAAACGTGGCTTCTGTTGAGCTCCAGAGTTATACTTCCCTTGTCCATACTTCCTCTACGGTTTTCAATCTGCTGTTGCTTCCCTTCAATCATGAGAGCTCTATCTACCAACTCCTGATAGTTGTTGAAGGTTGCTACCATCAACTGCATACTCAGTTCATCATTCAGTCCTTCCAAAAATTTCTCCTGCTTGGCTGCATCTGTAGCAACGTCATCTGGTGCATAACGTGCTAACTTACTGAAATCCTCCACATACTGGCCTACGGTGCGTCCTCCTTGGCGTAGGTTGCGAAACTCGCGCTTCTTCATAGCCATAGCTCCTGCTGAAACATGAGCTGTACGGAAAGCTTGCTGAAACTGGTCCCATGTGACAGTGTCAATAGGGTGTGTGGCGGTATAATTCTCCCACCATGATGCTGCGGGTCCATCAAGCTGATGTGCGGCAAAACACACTCTTTCCGCATCTGTGCATCCTGCAGTGGTCAACTCCCTTCCAACTTTGCGGAGCCAATCATCTGCAACAATCGGCTCGGTGCTACTGGAAAACACCGGCGGGTTTAGCCTTAAGAAACGGGCTAAGTGATCAACAGGTGGTGGTGGTGGTGGGTTGTTGTTGTTGTTGTTGCCTTGGTTCTGCACTAACACTTGCATCAGGGCATTCTGTTGCTGAATCAACTGGGTGATCTCTGGTGGGAAAACAAATCTGGGGTCGCGTCTCGGAGGCATCTGATAGGTTAGAAAAGATGAGAGTTAAGAATAGAATGAGGTCTAGAGGGAAAACACTACCCATATGCTCATGAGACAAGTACAATCAATATCACTCAATCAATTCAAACAAGGCATACAATCGATCTAACTAGCGTTACAAAGTGCTTGAACTATATTATTAAATGGGGGGAAACTACTACTGATATGGTGGTCTACTTAGAAATTCTGATCAGTTGAAGACTCCATGATGTCTGCTCCAGCTTCATCAACATAGTCATCTTCACTTGGTTCCGAGTCGGTGTCGTCGATGATGATGTAGTTATCCGTACAAGTGCATTCGTCATCTTTTGCTTTTGGCACTGGATTTCCCATGAATACTCCAATCTTCTTCTCCAGGTCGTCATTCTTCCCTACTAATGCTATGATTTCCTCCAAATAATCCTCGCGTGTAGCCTTGAGTTCTTCCTCCAGCTCCTTGATCTTGGTTAATGCCTTCTTCAGTTCTTCCTTGTCCGAGCACATCTGGTTCTCCTGGCGGCGAAAGTGTTGGTTTTGCTCCTGTATGAAAGCTGCAATTGATCCATCCTTCTTGGTTTTGATCATCTCCCATTGCGCGTCTCGGCGTCTACTAATCTGATAAATTGTATCCTTAAGCTCCTGGTGGTAGACTTCTCCAATGCGTCCCATAGCGATGTGGGCTGCCATGCTCTTCCCTAAACTCCAGGTTGATGCTTCGAAAACTAATCTTATGGGTTCAGTAACTGGCACAAACGTCCTTCCTGGAATGTGAGCTTGAATCTTCCAGCTCTCGTCTTGGGGTAATGTGGCGTTGTAGGTTCCGGTGATGCTTGGTATTCCTATGTTCAAGTACTTAGTGACTTCCTTCAAGTGTCGTCCAAAAGGCGTGTCTTCATCTGGTTGCATGAACTTGCTCCTTGCATCCGCCATTCCTAAAAGAGTAGAAAGTGGAGAGGGGTCAGAAACGAGAAGAGAGAAGTGTTCTAGGGCTTAAGCTTAGTGGTCGTGTCCTACAGTCAACGTGTGCTCTGATACCACCTTTGTAGCGACCAGACCTCAAATGGTCTGTGCTGTTGTGCACCAGTGTCATCCCTGGATCAGTAATGCTGACACGCACAGTACAAATGGAGGATTTATAACAGAGTAGCAATCACACACTTATTACATCGAATAACTCCAAAGAGAATAAGTATGATAAATATGGCTTAAGGCCATCTAAAAACGATAACAGCGGAAGACTTGGAAGATAAGTGAGTCCATCAACTCCAACGGCATCACTCAGTATAAGACCACGACCTAAGGCACCTTACTCGTCGTCTGAAAAGTCTGCAACATGAAACGTTGCAGCCCGAAAACGGGTCAGCACATGGAATATGCTGGCAAAATAACACATGGAGAATAATGAACATAATAATGCTATACTACATGCATATATGGCTGGTGGAAAGCTCTATGGTTAAAGTTTTTGCGGAAAGCCAATTTTTCCCTACTGCAAAGGAATAAATTTTATTTAACTATCATGGTGGTTGTTAAACATTGAGATGGTTGACAGCATCTCAATCCCAATTAAAAGTCATCATTAACCCAACAAAATTAATTAAAAGTAACATGGTGATGACATTCAAATGATAATCCAGGTACTAGATACTCAAATTGTCCATAACCGGGGACACGACTAACCATGATTAGTTTGTACACTCTGCAGAGGTTTGTGCACTTTTCCCCACAAGACTCGATCGCCTCCGCTTGATTCTCGCACTACATGATGTTTGAGAAACGGATGACCGAGACACAGTCTTTCGGAAACAATCACTCTTTACTCCAGATGGACAGTTACACCTACTTTCCCCTACATCTGCTAGCCCACCTCTTCAAGAGATCATGTAACCTACTCAACTATGCTAGAGCCCATAATAGCTTGTGGCTGCACACGGAAGTTTCTAGCATGAATAATCTTATGATCCCTTTGAGCCTGGGTGGCGGTCCTTATACAAACAGACAACACTGGGTTCCCCAGGTGCCTCAATCCACCCAGATGTGAGTTTTAGTTGCCACCTTAAGTAAACCATTATTAACAATCTCACATCTGTCATGAATATCACTCAAACCCAATCCTCGTCTACGAGCATAGCATGGCAATATAATAGCAAACGTAGAAGTAACTCCCAAGGGTTTGATAAAAGAACAGGTAATAGGTACTACCTCAACTACTTCCCAATACCCACAATTTAATTAGATCCTAATCATGCAATGTTTGAGGAATAGATCTAATGCAATAAAAACTGGGTATGGAAGGTATGATCAAAGTGTTACTTGCCTTGCTGATGATACGCGAAACCTAGCGATTCAAAGTAACAAGCGGCACACTCCGGGTACTCTATCGCAAACAAACAGGCAAACAATAAGTACTTATCTAATGCACAGGTAAAACTAGAATGAAAGATCCAACTAGAAAGTTCAACTTAAGAACTCCGGTTTGCAAAAAGAATCAACTCGAACGATGCAACGAAAGTCAAATGGCGAAAGAAACAAGCTTCATTTACTAATCTGGATCTAGGTGAAATTTTACAGTAGCAAAAACTTGTTTGAGTAGGTTAAACGGAAAGAGAATTTCGAGACGAAACTCTAGGCGCTTGAATCGCCTGATTCCGATACGAGCGAAAAGTTAAACAGAAACGAAGATCCGATCAGAAATCGAGATCTGAGATAATCGCAGAAAAATCCGACGAAAAAGAAAAACTGACGAACGGTTAAAGAATGGACGTTCGTTAACAGAGAAAATCCGACGAACGCGTTCCTTAAAACTAACGGGTCGGTGAACGTTCACAGAAAAACAAAACCGAAGAAATAAACCGATCTAGGGTTTTTTTAAGACGAACGGTTTTTTAAAATAAACCGCCAAATGACGGCGAGGTGTACCGCGTCGGGGCAGGGCTCCGGCGGGGCTCGGCTGGCTCCGGCGAGGGCGGCGGGGTGCGGCAGGGCTCGGGGGCTCGGGGCGGCGACGGGCGGCTCCGGCG
>NC_057802.1:495583321-495610688 GCF_018294505.1 Triticum aestivum | reverse complement strand
TGCGGGGCGGCGGCGGGGTGAGAGGGAGGGGGCGGCGACGGGGTTTATAAAGAGGGGGGGTGCTTGGAAGAGGGGGCAAGGCACGGCGGCGGTGTCCGAGGCGGTCATGGCGGCGGCGTCCGGCGTGCTCGCGAAGGAGACGCGCGGGGTTGGGCCGGCGGCTCGGCTGGGCCTCGGCCCGGTCGGGCGCGGCGCGAATATTTTTTTTTAAATGTTCCGCCGAAAAATTTGTAGAAAAAATAAATAAAAATCCAAAAAAGATAAAACAAAATTTCCCCGTCTAGTTAGAATATTTAGAACAGGGTGAACATTTTTTTGACACAAAAATGTAGTTTTGAAAACGGACAATGTTTTTAATGCATTTAAAATTGCGAATAAAATCCAATAAATGATTTTAACATTTTTCCTCCAATATTTCAATTGTTTAGGAGAAGTCATATTTTCTCCTCTCATTAAGTTTTTAATGAAATACTTTTCCGGAGAGAAAATAATTAAAACCAAAAATCTTCGTTTTATTATTTGATGAAAATCAAATATGAAAAATTCGAGAAAATCCCCAACTCTCTCCGAGGGTCCTTGAGTTGCTTAGGATTTATCGAGGATTTGTCAAAATGCAATAAAAATATGATATGCAATGATGATCTATGTATAACATACCAAATTGAAAATTTGGGATGTTACAATTGGGCATCAAGATCTATAGAGATAGATGAAGACGCTTAATTGGACTTTCACAAAGCACATACATTGACAAAGTTTTGAAGAAGTTCAAAATGGATCAAGCAAAGAAAGGGTTCTTGCCTGTGTTACAAGGTGTGAAGTTGAGTAAGACTCAATGCCCGACCACTGCAGAAGATAGAGAGAAGATGAAAGATGTTCCCTATGCTTCAGCCATAGGCTCTATCATGTATGCAATGCTGTGTACCAGACCTGATGTATGCCTTGCTATAAGTCTAGCAGGAAGGTACCAAAGTAATCCCGGAGTGGATCACTGGACAGCGGTTAAGAACATCCTGAAATACCTGAAAAGGACTAAGGATATGTTTCTCGTTTATGGAGGTGACAAAGAGCTCATCGTAAATGGTTACGTTGATGCAAGCTTTGACACTGATCCGGACGATTCTAAATCGTAAACCGGATACGTGTTTACATTGAACGGTGGAGCTGTCCGTTGGTACAGTTCTAAACAAAGCGTCTGGCGGGATCTACATGTGAAGCGGAGTACATAGCTGCTTCGGAAGCAGCAAATGAAGGAGTCTGGATGAAGGAGTTCATATCCGATCTAGGTGTCATACCTAGTGCATCGGGTCCAATGAAAATATTTTGTGACAATACTGGTGCAATTGCCTTAGCAAAGGAATCCAGATTTCACAAGAGAACCAACCACATCAAAAGACGCTACAATTCCATCTGGGATTTAGTCCAGGTGGGAGACATAGAAATTTGCAAGATACATACGTATCTGAATGTTGCAGACCCGTTGACTAAGCCTCTTCCACAAACAAAACATGATTAGCACCAAGGCTCCGTGGGTGTAAGAATGATTACTATGTAATCTAGATTATTGACTCTAGTGCAAGTGGGAGACTAAAGGAAATATGCCCTAGAGGCAATAATAAAGTTATTATTTATTTCCTTATATCATGATAAATGTTTATTATTCATGCTAGAATTGTATTAACCGGAAACATAATACTTGTGTGAATACATAGACAAACGAAGTGTCACTAGTATGCCTCTACTTGACTAGCTCGTTGATCATAGATGGTTATGTTTCCTAGCCATTGACATGAGTTGTCATTTGATTAACGGTATAACATCATTAGGAGAATGATGTGATTGACTTGACCCATTCCGTTAGCTTAGCACTCGATCGTTTAGTATGTTGCTATTGCTTTCTTCATTACTTATACATGTTCCTATGACTATGAGATTATGCAACTCCCGCTTACCAGAGGAACACTTTGTGTGCTACCAAACGTCACAACGTAACTGGGTGATTATAAAGGTGCTCTACAGGTGTCTCCGAAGGTACATGTTGGGTTGGCGTATTTCGAGTTTAGGATTTGTCACTCCGATTGTCGGAGAGGTATCTCTGGGCCCTCTCGGTAATGCACATCACTTAAGCCTTGCAAGCATTGCAACTAATGAGTTTGTTGTGAGATGATGTATTATGCAACGAGTAAAGAGACTTGCCGGTAACGAGATTGAACTACGTATTAAGATACCGACGATCGAATCTCGGGCAAGTAACATACCGATGACAAAGGGAACAACATATGTTGTTATGCGGTCTGACCAATAAAGATCTTCGTAGAATATGTGGGAGCCAATATGAGCATCCAGGTTCCGCTATTGGTTATTGACCGGAGACGTGTCTCAGTCATGTCTACATAGTTCTCGAACCCGTAGGGTCCGCACGCTTAACGTTTCGATGACAGTTATATTATGAGTTTATATGTTTTGATGTACGGAAGGTTGTTCGGAGTCCCGGATGTGATCACAGAAATGACGAGGAGTCTCGAAATGGTCAAGACATAAAGATTGATATATTGGAAGCCTCTGTTTGGATATCGGAAGTGTTCCGGGTGAAATCGGGATTTTACCGGAGTACCGGGAGGTTACCGGAACCCCCCCGGCAACATAATGGGCCTTAGTGGGCCTAGGTGGAGGAGAGGAGACGCGGCTAGGGCTGGGCCGCGCGCCCTCCCCCCTAGTCCGAATAGGACAAGGAGAAGGGGGCGGCGCCCCCTTCCTTCTTCTCCCTCTTCTCTTTCCCCCCTCCCATGTCCTAATCCAACTAGGAAAAGGGGGAGTCCTGCTGCCACCGGGCCCCAAGGCTGGCCGCACCTCTCCCCCTTTGCTCCTTTATATACGGGGACAGGGGGGCACCCCATAGACACAACAATTGATCTATTGATATCTTAGCCGTGTGCGGTGCCCCCCTCCACCATATTACACCTCGATAATATCATAGCGGTGCTTAGGCGAAGCCCTGCGTCGGTAGAACATTATCATCGTCACCACGCCGTCGTGCTGACAAAACTCTCCATCAACACTCGGCTGGATTGGAGTTCGAGGGACGTCATCGAGCTGAACGTGTGCTGTACTCGGAGGTGCCGTGCATTCGGTACTTGATCGGTCGGATCGTGAAGACGTACGACTACATCAACCGCGTTGTGTTAACGCTTCCGCTTTCGGTCTACAAGGGTACATGGACAACACTCTCCCCTCTTGTTGCTATGCATCACCATGATCTTGCGTGTGCGTAGGAATTTTTTTGAAATTACTACGTTCCCCAACACGAGGCATCAGGCAAAGGTTTCCATATCGGTGCAACGAGACCAAGACCAGCAGGACGACAGGACGGAGGTCACAGTGGAGCCCAAGACGGCGTCACCACCAGAGCCATTGGCAGGCGAAGACCACCTTTAGTCAGGATAACTTGTACTAGTTGTCTCCCTTCGAATTTGGCCGTTGTTGGATCCCTTCCCGCTCAATATTTTGGGAGAGGACTAGGGTCTCTATAAATAGGCCTAGCCACCACCATAGAGGGGGAGGAATGACTGAGATCTCCCTCAACCACATAGGTTCACCAAGCACAAGAACACCTCCCCTCAGGAGGCTGTTCTTCCCTTGTGACTGATCATCCTCAGCCCAAGAGGCAATCCACCACACCACACTGGAGTAGGGTATTACACCACAACGGTGGCCCGAACTAGTATAAACTCTAGTGTCTCTCTTTCTGCGGGTTCGTCGAGCTAGGCCTTACGATTTGGTGAGAGCGATCTTGGTGGGGAGAGATCTTCATGCGCACCCGAGTGCTCGAACCTCAAGGGTTTTGCCGGAACACGAAATCCGACATTTGGCGCGCTAGGTAGGGGTGCACCGGAGCTTTCCTTCCGACAGTTGATCCGCCGACACTCCGCGGTTCCGATGTTCGGCGACCCGAGGGCCAACGCCGACCGCCGGGATAGCTTGGCCAGCCCGAGCAGCGCCGTCTGCCCACGAAGACCTCGACTCTGCGCCTCAGGCAGCACGTGCACCACCAAACGTTGCGGGGTGCGGGCGGCACGGTCACACACCGTCCGCCCTTACTCCACGACAAGCGCGGTCTACCGCAAGGGCCTCAAGCCACGATGTGGCCACCGCGCCGCACACCCGACGGGAACAAGCAAACATGAGGGCCCCGCTCACGGTGGCTCGAGAGCTGCTACGATGCCGGTTAATGGAAAGCGGCCGAGATGCTTTGTTGGAGTGCGTCCCCGAGCTCCTGGACACCGCGGCCTCTGGAGCACCGCCCTTCTGCTCCCTGCTTACGCCTCAGGCTGCGGCCAGATCACATGGCGGACCTTACCGCGCCTGCCTGCCCCCGGGCGCACCAAGAGGCTTCATCGACACAGGCGCGACCAGCAGCACCGGACACCTAATCGCACCCGCGCCACCCCCGATGAGCGCAGGCACGAGCGTTGCCACCTACGGCCCCAGCGGGATGCCGCCCTACCATCCTCAGGGCGGTGTGCTGGGCCGGGCAACATGGAGCGTGGGGCACTTCGATGAGGTCTTCGAGGCGACGGCCTCGGAGGCCTACGTGCCCCGCAATGGTGGACCGGGAGTACACCCTGGAAGACGACCCTTGCTCGTTCCTCGAGCCAGGCTGGGAGGAGGAGGCCCTAGAAGCTGAGGCCTTCCAGGAGCCTCACCGACCGTGCCGGCGACAACAGCTACAGGGTACCGCTAATCTCTTAGGAGCAAGCTTACGCTAACCATGGGTCGCAGGAGGATCAGGTCACAGCGGCGGATGGCGGCCCCAGCTCGGCAACCTTCCTTCCGCCAGGAGGAGTGCACTGGGGGCTGCAGGGGAGGGGTCAGGAGCAAGGCCCCTCTCCACGCCGCACGGAGCTGGGCGCCCCCCGGAGGTAGGCCCTCTGCCGGGGAGGCGCTGGCGAGCCTTCCCCCGGCAGAGGACCCATGGCCACCGAGGGCGCCGCTGGCGTCCCCTTTGCCCCTTGGCGTCGTCCCGGTTTCCGGACACCTCCAATGGTGGTCGAGGGTGGCGCTAGGCGTTGCCCTCATTTGGTGATATGAAGTAAGGCTCGCGCCTGTGAATGTCTCCGCTCGTGACACTCTCACGTAATAATGAGTGGGGCCGTACACGCCCCGGAGTCTCAGGAGTGCCGCCCTCGGGCCTCGGGGACTCCCTCCAACGTCCTAGTGGCAGCACTTAGCTCTGCGCTGGTGAGAAGACAAGAAGACTAGACTAGGCGCCGGACACGGCCATTTGATTTTGACCTCTTTTCTGTAGCCCTGCTTTCTGGCTTTGATTTTAAGTTTGAAGTCGAGTTTTTATTGGTGTGCTCGGGGGGTGCCTTTTCTCATTCGTGCGATTTCTTGCAATCTGGTTCCTTACCTTGATTTGGAGTTTGCACCCGCTGCCTCCCCCTCACGAGCCCCTCACGAGCGGGGGCTGGGCATAGCGCGCACGCTGCACACATGCCCTGCTATGGCCGACGCTTGCTTCTCGTGAGGCCCTCTCGGACAGATCGGCAGGCTCCTCAGAAACTCCCAACCTCACGAGCCAGTTCGGGACCTGTCTTGGCTAAGGTAAACCGCAGCAGCAAACTCGCAGCAGGGCTCACGGGCTCATGAAGACAAATATCCAGCTTAGCCTAAAGAATAGAGGCAGTAATCTGTTTACATGAGGGGCTTCCCCTCCCAAAATGCTCTTACAACTTCCAGGGCCGCGCCCGAGTTTTCGCATGCAGGATAAAATAGCAGGGAAGCACGGGTTCAATCGGACAGGTCGCTCAATGCGTCCCCCGGGTCCCCTTCAGACGCGTCGCTGGCATCGCTGTCGCCATCACTGGCATCGCTGTCGCCATCACTGGCATCACCATCACCATCGCCGGTGCCGTCTTCATCCGCCGCAACCACCACCGCGTCGTCATCAGAAGCGAAGGCCCTGACCAGCGCATCCACATTGTCTTCCACCCATCACGCCAAGTCGCCCCGGATGGCCTCGGGTACGGGGGCAATGGCGGCGTCAAAATCGAAGTTGGGGTAGGTGTTCTGGAGGTAGCTGAAGACGCGAGAGAACGCGCGCCCGAGCAGGCCACGACTCCTCTCTTCAACAAGCTGGCGAGCCCTCTTGGATCGGTTCTCCAGACGCGTCACCACATCAGTGAAGAAGCAAAGGTGACTGGCATAATCGTTCGCATGGGGATGAGGAGCATTTTCATCACAGATATAGCCCAGTGCCGTGTTGGCCCTGTTCCTGAGGTCTTGAAGCATGGGGGCGTGCACGCGCTCCAGCGTCCGCCACCGAAGCAGTTCCTCCCTGCTCTGCTGCGCGAAGGACTCGACATTGGTGACTCGCTGCTGAAGAGAAAGCTGCTTGGCCCGGGCGGAGGCCAGCTCAGTCTGCGCCGAGACCAGGGCGGCTGCGGCGGCTTTCTCGCGTTGCTCCACCTCGGCCAACTCTGTCCTCAGGGCAGTAGTCCGTCCCACGGCTCCAGCTTCCACAAGCTCCAGCTTCAGGTCGTACCTGCCAACAAGATCTGCGCGCACCTCGGCCACCCTGATGTCGACCTCCTTCTGGATCCTCGCCTCGCGCGCAATAGCGGCATCCTCTGCTTGGGCAACCTGGTGCTCCCTCGTCTCCAACCTCTCAAGCTCAGGGCTGCGCTCCGTGGCTTCCAGCACCAGCGCTTCCTCGCGCTTCAGGATCTCTTCCTCCTCGGCAGGCGTTCCCTTCATCGACGCTAGGGAGGCTTCGCGCGCCTCCACCTGCCGCTCCAATGATGTGCTCCAGGCTTGGAGCTCCCACGTGCGTTTCTCCGTAATCTCGCAGCGGCGATCCACTTCCCTGGCCTCTTCCAAGGCTCGAGCACACGCCTCACGCGAGGTCGCCAGAGACGCCTCGG
Organism: Triticum aestivum; assembly: GCF_018294505.1. Classification (NCBI taxonomy): domain Eukaryota; kingdom Viridiplantae; phylum Streptophyta; class Magnoliopsida; order Poales; family Poaceae; genus Triticum; species Triticum aestivum. Next base: position 495,603,765 of record NC_057802.1, on the reverse strand, counting down.
CCTTCGCGTTAGCATGCTCGCGCTGGTGGCGCCCGAGGTTGATGGCCACCTTCAATTTATGCCGCTCCTCCATCAGCCGAAGACCCTCGGCCTCGAGGCGCACGTCTACATCCACGAGTTCTTCGCCGAGTCGGCTCATCGCGCCCATTGCCTCCTGAAAAAGCTCGTGGCGGACGACACTCCGTTGGTGCACAAGCTCAAGCGCACGACCGATCCCATCCTCCGCGGGGGGGATTGCCGACGGGACCCGACGCGGCTCGCCCCCTTTCGGCAGGGGGCTGGGGGCTGGCACCGCCCCGGTCGCGGACTGGACTTCGGCGGGAGCCCGGTCAAGTTGAGGCTCGGCGCTCAAAGAGGAAGCCAAGACCGAAGCCATCCGGCACTGTCCACAACCAGAGGAGGAGCCCTTGGCATGCTCGTCGCACCTCCGGCGAGGCCACGAAGAAGAGACGACAAGAGCGAGGGTTCGAGGCACCAAGCTGGCGTGTCTGTCTCCCCGGCCAACCTCGCGCCAGGAGCGGCATGTTGGCTCGGGACACTCAAGGCCAGCGGGAGATTCGAGGCAGGAGGAGGCTACTTCCTGGGAGGCTTCACGACCTTATCAGAATGGATCCTGAAAAGCCACCGTCAGGAAAGGAGGCAGCACTCAGGAAATTACAAAGATAAGGTACTAACTCATCTATGGCGATGTACTTCCTCTGTTTCAACGGCTGGAAGGCGCTACTGCTTTAGCTTGGGGACCCCTTCCTCTTGTGGAGTGCTTCAAAGTCCACTAGGAGCTTGCCGAAGCGTTGGACGTGGCAGCCGGCACGGGGCGCGACTGGTGAAGTGCCCGAGGAGGCGACCTCGGGAGCGCCAGGCTGAGGAGAGCTGTCGGGCTCCGCCTCGCGATGGCTCGTTGAGGCCTTGGGAGCTTCGGCCTCAGGAGCAACGGATTGCATCGCCCCCTCAACCGCCACCCCAGGGCGAGAGTCACGGGTTCCCGAGGATGACAGCTCGGGAGCCTCGGGCGGCGCCGACACCTCGGCGCCCGTGCATTCGGCCTCCGGCGGTACTTGCCCCCTGCGTCCGCTCTTGGGGCAAGATCGGCGCCGACGACGAGGGGAGGAACCACGGTGACGGGGTTCTCGCGGGGCCCCACAAGGCCGACTGGACGCAACCCCCATTCATCGAAAGGGGGCATCTGCCCCGCGAACTCCACCCTGTTCGAGCAGCTGTACAGGAAACAACCCTCCTGCGGCAGATCGCCTAGCGAGGGGTTACCTGCCAAGACTTCAAGCACCGTTCTTTGCGCCTTGGCCGGGGGCTCCGACTCCTGAAGCCTCATGCGATCCTGGTCGCTGGTCAGGGCCCACGTCGGCTAGGAATGGCGCTGGAGTGGGGCGATGCGACGATGGAGGAACTCCTTCGTCACCTTGGGTGCGGTCACACCAAGGTCCTTCTGCCTCCTCAACCGGAGCCAGACGAAGGCAAGACGGGAGCCCGTGAGCTTCTCGTGACCCCAGTCGGAGCTGGGGACGGCGGCTGATGACGGAGGCGAGAGCAGGGGGCCTGAGCACTCCGACATCAACATACACCCACCGTGTCCGGAACTCGCTCGTAGACGGCGGATGTTCAAAGTCAACCCCCGAGCCGGCAGTTGCCGCCACGGCCTGGAAGCTCAGGCACCCCGAGCACTGTCGGGGGTCGATCAGGTGCAGCAAGAAGAAATGACGCAGGAGGGCCACGGAAGGGGCAATGCCTACCATGGACTTATAGACAAAGGCGAAGACGGCGAGAAGGGCGACGGATTGGGGATCAAGGTGCAACATATGGATCTGATAATGGGAAAGCACGACATTGAAGAAGGCGGAGAAGGGAGGAAACAGGCCTACCCACAGGGCATCAATGAAGAACTGGACATGAGTGGTTGTCCTATCGATAGTAGCTCGGGACGCAGGCTAGGCCATCGTCCCTCCCCATTCATTGAAGCTGGTAGCGAGTGCAGGGCGGACCTTGTCCATGGCGTCCTGATTGAGCACCCGCGATCGGCCAACGGCGGGCTCGACGGCTCGAGGCGGGCTGGCTGAGGACAGGGGCTTCTTCCCTTTCTCCGTCCGGTTCGGCGCCATGGCGGTGGAGAGGATTGAGCTCGGGTCGGATTGGAAGAGGAAGCTGGGGTTCGAAGAAGTGGAGAAGTTAGGGAGTGCGTTGCCAGCAAGGGGGAAATAACTGTGTAGAACGCAGTGGCCGCCTAGCCAAGCGGATATCAAGGCTGCATGGGAAAGCGGGGCCACCCACGTCCAATCAATCGCCACGCGTCGAGCGGGGCCACATGCTGTTGGGGCCTGCGGCGCTCCGCACTTGCCCTTTGGCTTCGCCTTGAAGCCAAGTTCGAGTGCGCCTTGGGCACGGGGGCTACTATCGGCGTCCTAGGAACGGGGGTCCCCAGACTTGCCTGCCTGTGGCCCATGGCGTGGCTCCACCAGCGGACCTGGACGGCCCATCTTCACCAGCAAACGCTCAAGACCCTCGCGAGGTGGACGACACAAGACCTCCTCGGGAGCGACCTCACCAGGCTGGTTCGCGAGGGGCGGAGAGATCAAGGCAAGGAACACCTCGCGACGTTCCCATGACGACTGGAGCCAGGCGGGCGCCAGCCGGCACCAGCGCGCGCAATGTCCTTGTTTCCTCTTTGGTGCTAAAGGGGAAAGCGCAGGCGAGGAGTCCCGAGGCATCAGGCAAAGGTTTCCATATCGGTGCAACGAGACCAAGACCAGCAGGACGACAGGACAGAGGTCACAGTGGAGCCCAAGACGGCGTCACCATCAGAGCCTTTGGTAGGCGAAGACCACCTTTAGTCAGGATAACTTGTACTAGTTGTCTCCCTTCGAATTTGGCCGTTGTTGGATCCCTTCCCGCTCAATATTTGGGGAGAGGACCAGGGCCTCTATAAATAGGACTAGCCACCACCATAGAGGGGAGGAATGATTGAGAACTCCCTCAACCACACAGGTTCACCAAGCACAAGAACACCTCCCCTCAGGAGGTTGTTCTTTCCTTGTAACTATTCATCCTCAGCCCAAGAGGCAATCCACCACACCACACTGGAGTAGGGTATTACACCACAACGGTGGCCCGAACCAGTATAAACTCTAGTGTCTCTCTTTCTGCGGGTTCATCGAGCTAGGCCTTACGATTTGGTGAGAGCGATCTAGGTGGGGAGAGATCTTCGTGCGCACCCCAGTGTTCGAACCTCAAGGGTTTTGCCGGAACCCGAAATCTGACAATATCAAGAAAAGCTGCTTGATTCATTTGGCCATTTGTAGAGGATAGGAAAGAAATAAGTAAATAAATGACTGTGACGAATTAAGTGAGAGCACTAAGGTATACTACCTCAGCTAAATTGGGTTTAAATTCTGAAATATGAAGTATGCTAACACATTGGCATTACTTATAGGCCATCGCCTAGCGGACCAATCCACGACACTGCACTGTTGACACAATCGAAAGACTCAACGCAACTAAAACTGCACACAACACCACACCACCACCTATGTCGGGTTTACATTCGAAAGGTCATGCGAGGCCGAGACGATGCCACGACACATGTGTGCCATCGGCGTAGATGCAACATCGCTCAGCAGAGACACACCAAAGAGCACGAAGACCACCAAAGAAGAGCGCAAAACCATAGTCGACCCAAGCCGTCGCGCCACTACGCTATCATCCACACACCACCAGCAACGTCACGAGCCGCCGATTACAACCAATAGTCATGGTCTCCAAGACAATGTCTCCCGGGTAGTAACGCCATGTTTGCCCGATCTAGTAAAACTAGATATTGGGCTTTCGCCCAAGGAGACCAGGCTCGAAGGATTTGGGTGGACTGAGGAGCAGTTTGGTTCAAAGCCTGGACACTATTCCTGGAGAGGACTCCTGCTTGAATCCAGCCTGAATTGTTGGGAAAATTCTCCTGGCCAGGCTAGCCTCATGCGGATGTGTTTGGCTTGCATCCTGGCAGTGCTGCTACTTTGTAGTATGATTTTTTTAAACCTATCCCCATCATTTCTATGCAAAAGAAACTAGTAGAACGACCGTGCGTTGCCACGGGATCTTCAAACTTTATAATCAGTATCTTTTATTTATCATTCCCTCGTCTTGGGTGAATGGTGCTCTAATTGGAAAGACAACAATCAGGTATTAGGAAATTTCACCGAGCTAAGAACAACAAAGAATATGATATCTATCCTACTAATAAAGGGATGCCGTAATTTTGGTCTGTCGTGCACTTCTGCAGAAAAGCCCATGTCCCTTTTAGAATCAACACATTGTCCGCTCGCATGCTGTCGGTGTACAAAAGCAGGGGCGCGCCTTTGTACCCCTTTACCTGTGCACGGGCAGTCAAAGCCGCGCCCAAGGCCACACCAAGCAGAGCAGGGGAGGTGAACCAAGGCAAAACCGAAGCCCAAGACAGCCAGAGCAACACCAAGACCGAGAACGCAAAGAGGCAGAGGGGCGGAGCAGTTTCCCCCGGCAATACCCTTGCCGGGGACTGCCTCAGCAGCCCCGGCAAGACCCTTGCCGGGGACTGCCTCAGCAGCCCCGGCAAGACCCTTGCCGGGGCAGCTCGCCCCACACAACCAGAGCAAGCCACCCTTGAGCCCACGTCCCCAACACCATCAGTCACGTGGGGCCAGGGCTTGGGAGGCACCTCCATGGTGGCATGCAGATCTTTGTGAAGACAAGGAACACTCAAGACCAGATGAGGATTAGAAGACAGTGATCCTCGGAAAGGATCACAGGACCCCCGGCAAGATCCTTGCCGGGGACGACATCGCGCCACGGCAAGACCCTTGCCGGGCCACCCGGCAAGGCCCTCACCGAGGACGCCAGCGGGGCCACTGCCAGGCCCGCACCAACCAAGTCTCCACGGCCGTTCGCATGCAGCTGCCAGCCCAAACCAGCTAGGCAGGCACCTGCGTGGCAACATGCAGCTTCCAGGCCAACTCAGCAGGCGCCTGCGTGGCGGCATGCAGATCTTCGTGAAGACCCTACCACCGCGCCACCTCAGCTGCCTGCCTGCCTACATGGCGCTGCACGCATCGCTGGCCAGGGCGCGTGTCGAAGCGAGGAGGAGCGGCGACGGACGGGACGGGCCTCGTCCCCGTCCCCGATAAAGCTAGGGGACACCTCAGCGGCGCATTAAATGTGTCTTGTCCTGTAATACGAGCGATAAGCTCATAGCACTGTGCGCCTTTCCACCTCCTGTGTGCCACTGCGGCAGCCCCTTTCAACAATAAAAGGAGGCCCATGGCGTAGTGGAGGAGGATTCGGCTGTTTCGAACCACGCACTCACCACAGCTAGTTCGAGAGCTCAAGAACTCTCTGAAATACACCCACCAAAGCAGGACTAGGGTTTTACGCATCCTCGCAGCCCGAACCTGGGTAAATGATCCTTGTGCTGACTACTGATCATGCTCTTCTTGCAACCCCGCGCCCCGGCAACCATAGTAGGGATTCTTGTGATCCCATAGGTGTCGTTTCCCCGACATCTTTGGCGCGCCAGGTAGGGGGCGCAATTGTGAGAATCTGGTCTAGTAGTTAGCTTGGCAGTTCTTCGTCGCCATGGCTCCCAAGAAAGAGACGGCCAGAAGAAAAGAGCGCCGCCTGTAAATGCGAAGGACGCCAGTGCGGTGACACAAAAGCTAAGTTATTCAGAGCTTTGAGTTACTCCCTTTTATACATAAGATTATCGTCCTCGGAGATCTTGCCTATGTATGGAAAACCTGCACACGAAGGGGCCCTCCCGCGATTGGCAACGCCCTTGTTCTGTTTCGAGTCCGTTGGCCCTCCACCCTCAGAATTCCGCCGACATGGCTGATGATGGGCTTGATGCGCTCCCTGAGCGGCGCGAGGTCGGTACCTTCCGGCAAGCTCTCCAGCGCGGCGTCGAAGTCGAGGTCGGGGTACCAGTATGCCACCTTGGTGAGAACCTGGGTCATGGCACCTTGACAAAGCCTCCGGTCCTCGTCGGCCAGCGAGGCCGCCCGGTTGGCGTGAAGCCGCTCCAAAGTGCTGACGACCTTCTCAAAGAACAGGGCCAGGCTGCAGTTGCCCTCACGCTCCGCTCCGGGGCATACCTCACGTCCGGCATCCCCATGGTGGCCAGCTGCGCGGCGGCTTGGTTGGCAACAGTGGCGAGGCGATCGAGCCAGCAGTTCTCGCCCTCCATGTGATCCATGAAGGTGAGGGCCTTGTTCTTCCGCAACTGCTTCTCGGTCTCCAGCTCCTTGGCCAGGATCCCCTCCCGGGTTTTGGCCTCCGTGAGCATCCCCTCGAGGCCCTCCAGCTTCAGCATGAGGTCCTTGACGAACTTGTTGGCCTCGGAGAGCTCCCCGGCCCTGCTGACGACCGCGCCCTGCGCCTCCGTCAGGGCGCTGTTGAGCGTGTCGTTCTCCTGGGATAGCTTCAGGGCCTCCTCCTTCAGCCCATCCTCCTCCGCCTCCAGCTCCTTCACCTTGTCGGCATGAACATGTGCCTGGGCATCGAGCGCCTCTTTGTGCCTCTGCTCCAGCTCACTGGTCTGCTGCAAGACAAGCTTCTCCACCTCTTCATCCTTGCCACGGAGCATGGCGGCAAGCTTCTCCTCGCGCGCAGCGAGGTCCTCCTCCTGGGAGTTCAGTGCGGCCTGGTGTTGAGTCCGGGCGGCCTCGGCTACCGCGGCCAAGCCCTCCACCGTCTCCTGGGCCTTCTCGATGTCGGCCAGCTTCATGGCGAGCTCCACGTCGCGCTTGGCCAGCTCGCCCTAGGCGGCCTTCAGCTCATTGTGAGCCAGGCGGAACCAGTCTTGCGTCTCGGCGACGCGCTTCTAGAGGTCCGCCTCCGCTTTCTCCACCACCGCCGTCCTGGACCTGACTTTGTCCAGGCGGGCGCGGTGGAGCGCCTAGAACCTCCAGAAGTTGGCACCCATGGCCTGGAGCAGCCGCTCCTCCTGGGAGCTGTCGCCATCGACGCTCGGCTCGTCGACGACCTCAAGCCTGGTGGCAGCAAGCACTTCGTTGTCGAACACCTCTCCTCGACGGGTGTCCTGGTGCTCGACGCACCTGGAAGGTGGACGAACAAGTCGTCACCCACCCTCAGGTACTTGCCAGAGCCAGAAGCAGCGGAGGAGCAAGGCTGGTCATCAGCCACCACCTCCTCCTCCTCGGCAGCGGCCCCACCGGCCTCCCCAGTAGGCCCCTTGCCGGTCTCCTCAGCGGAGGCCTTGCCGGCCTCCCCGGCTGGCCCCTCGACGGTGTCCTCAGCAGCACCCTTGGTGGCCTCCTCGGCAGCGATCTTCTTGGTGTCCGCCTCGGCAGCCTTGGCGACGTCCTCGATGACGGCGTCCACGTCCTCTGGGTTCACCGAGGAGGAATCTGGACACCAAGGAAGGGAGTGAGGCGAGGCCAAGACCAGGGGCCAGAAAGAAAAGGAACAGGGACAAACGGCGAGCGACTTACCAGCGCCAGTACCAGGTTAGGAAACGGAAGTCCCCTCCCCGCCAACATTTGGCGTCGAGGCGAAGCCGTCAGCACCCAAGTTCTCCTCCTCCTCCTCCATGTGCGTGGGCTCGGTGCTTGGCGCCCTTACCGGGGACGCCCCCTGGGGCGGTGTGGTCGATGGGGGCGGCGTGTTGGGAGTAGCCCTCTGCGGCTCCTCCTGCTACCGCTCTCCTCCTGCATACCCGGTAAGGTCAGCACCAAAGTATCGTACCCCTGGCACATGTCGACGAGGGGAGGGTAGTGAGCTTACACTGGGGGCTGGGCCGGGGGCTGCTGTCCGGGCTACTCAGCACCACCAGTGGCGCCCTTGAAGGACCAGCCGGGGGCTAGCCGCCCGCTGAGGGTTTGGCCCTCTTCACCCTCTGGGCCAGCGTGTCCACGTCCCTGCCAAGATGAAAGCGAGTCAAGACAAGCAACACAGATTAAAGAGGCAGAGATGATGGGAAGGAGCCAGATACTTACTCGTCGTCCATCTCCTCCTCTGCTACTTTCCTCTTCCTCCTCGGGCTGAGGGATCCGTAGTCAAAAGTGACCCCCGTGTCGGCATCCGCCGGGGTAGGGGAGGAGGGTGGAGTCTATAGACGCATGGACGAAGAAGAAGCATATGCCTTCTTCTTCGCTGTCGCAGCCTTCACCACCTTCTTCGCTGCCGCGGCCCTCGTCTGGCACGCGGACTCCTCCGGGGACTTCGGCCGCCGCGTGGCCCTGGCGGACCGCACCGGCTCGCTGGAAGTGGCTCGCCGTAGGACTCGCCCTCTCCCCGTGGCCGGAGGGACGAGAGCCCCGGCCTCCTCCTCCAACGACTCGTCGGCCGCTTCCTCAACCAGAGGAGCCTCGGTGCCGGCGCTGCTGGCTTCCCCGGTGGCCGCCGCCCGCCGGGCGAGCTCCTCCTCCTCCGCGGCCGTCGCGGCCTTGTCCTCCACACCGCCGGTGCTGCCGGCCTCCTCGGCAAGCTTTGCCTCCCTCGCCCTGGTGGCGATGTACTCCAGTTCCGCCTGGGTGGTGTCCTGGACGAGCAGCCGCTCGGCGTCGGCGTTGATGTACCCCTCGTGCAGAGTGTCGAAGAACTGCTGCACCTCGACGTCCTGTGGCTCTTTCCAGCTCGGGTCGGGGCCGTGCGCGTTGCAGTCCGGCATCATGGCGACGATCTCGGTCCGACGTGAGTTATTGCACAGCGGGACCACTCCCTCCGGCGGCTTGAACAAGGGCCCCTTGAAGACCTTGCGGGCCTTCGCGGCGGCCCTCGCGACCTTGCTAGTCCGCTAGACCTCGCCGTCGTGGCCCACATCGAGCTGGAAGAGCCGTTGGCAGAAATGTGCATGCCCCATCACTGTGAAGTTGTGGTCGAGGCCAGGGCGAAGCCGCATGATGTCGGCGGGGTTCGTGAAGAGCCAGGCCGGCCTCCCCTTGTTGTGCAGTGGAGCGATCCGGCGGCGGATGAAGTCCGCCCCGATCAGCTCAAGGGTGAACCCGGCCTCGGTGAGCCGGAGGATCCTGGTGGTGGCGACCGTGAGATTCTCGTCGTTAGCGTCGACGTCACTCCAATCGCTTCTGCGGACCGGCGGCGCCCGGCGAACTTCGCAGAACGCCGGCGGGTCCTTCTCTTCGATCCAGCACCACCGTCCCCGCCATTATTCCCACCTCTCCTTCATGGCGCCCTCCGGATACGCCCCCTTGGACCTTGAGATCCAGGCGATGCAACCGGAGTTGGCGCCCCCGGGTTGGATCCGAGGGAAGAAGTAATGACGAAAGAGGGCCGTGTTGGGGTGCACCCCCCGCGAAGCCTTCACAGAGGTGCGCGAAGAGGGCCATGCACGCCACAACATTTGGGGTAAAATCCAAGAGGCGGAAGCCAAAAGTGTGCATGATGTCGCTGAAGAAATCGGAGAAGGGAAGACAAAGCCCGCAAGAAAAATAGTCGACAAAGAAGGGGTACCGATTTGGGGGAGCCTCGGCGTAGTTGGCGGGGATGACGCGCGTGGCTGGGTGCCCCGACTTCTCTCCCCCCGTCTTCACCCCCCACAAGGGCCTGAAGGATTCCCGAAGCTTGAACACGTCAACTGTCGAAGGGAAGAAGGCGGACTGCGTCCGCTGCACTGCCAGCGCACTCTCCGGCATCTCCACCGCTCCGGCATCCTTGGCCACCCCCTTGCCCGTGACGGATTTCGGCGCCATGGCGGCTGAGGGAGAAGGGCAAGGCAGAGGGCGGCGGAAACACAATGGCGGCGAGCAGGGGCAAAGCTTGAAGAAGAAGAAGAAGACGAGGAGCGGAAGCTTTCGAGATTGGGATTGCGCGAAGGGTGAAAGGAACAGTGCGCTCGCCGCCATTGTGGGGAAGCCGCGAGTCACGCTGCCCATTTACTGCGATGTGACGCATGTGTGCAGGAACCACCCCAAGCATGCCGCCCACGTCACGCGCACCCCTCCACGCCACGCAGCGCCACGCGCGGGGCGTGGGAAGCGCAACGCGCGAAAAGTTTTACCGCGGTAAAAACCGCCCCGCCAGCCCGCGCACCGTTTTGGGCCTGGCCCAACAACGTGTCGCGCTTATGTGTGGCCCAGGCCCGGGGGCTCCTGTTGGTGTACAAAAGAAGGGGCGCGCCTTTGTACCCCTTTACCTGTGCACGGGCAGTCAGAGCCGCGCCCAAGGCCACACCAAGCAGATCAGGGGAGGTGAACCAAGGCAAAACCGAAGCCCAAGACAGCTAGAGCAAAGCCAAGACCGAGAACGCAAAGAGGCAGAGGGGCGGAGCAGTTTCCCCTGGTAGGACCCTTGCCAGGAACTGCCTCAGCAGCCCCGGCAAGACCCTTGCTGGGGCAGCTCGCCCCACACCAACAGAGCGAGCCACCCTTGAGCCCACGTCCCCAACACCATCAGTCACGTGGGGCCAGGGCTTGGGAGGCACCTCCATGGTGGCATGCAGATCTTTGTGAACACAAGAAACACTCAAGACCAGATGAGGATTAGAAGACAGCGATCCTCGGCAAGATCCTTGCCGAGGGGAACCACAAGACCCCCGGCAAGATCCTTGCCGGGGACGACAGCGCGCCACGGCAAGACCCTTGCCGGGCCACCCGGCAAGGCCCTCACCGAGGACGCCAGCGGGGCCACTGCCAGGCCCGCACCAACCAAGTATCCACCGCCGTTCACATGCAGCTGCCAGCCCAAACCAGCTAGGCAGGCACCTGCGTGGCAACATGCAGCTTCCAGGCCAACTCAGCAGGCGCCTGCGTGGCGGCATGCAGATCTTCGTGAAGACCCTACCACCGCGCCACCTCAGCTGCCTGCCTGCCTACATGGCGCCGCACGCATCGCTGGCCAGGGCGCGTGTCGAAGCGAGGAGGAGCGGCGACAGACGGGACGGGCCTCGCCCCCGTCCCCGATAAAGCTAGGGGACACCTCAGCGGCGCATTAAATGCGTCTTGTCCTGTAATACGAGCGATAAGCTCATAGCACTGTGCGCCTTTCCACCTCCTGTGTGCCACTGCGGCAGCCCCTTTCAACAATAAAAGGAGGCCCATGACATAGTGGAGGAGGATTCGGCTGTTTCGAACCACGCACTCACCACAGCTAGTTTGAGAGCTCAAGAACTCTCTGAAATACACCCACCAAAGCAGGACTAGGGTTTTACGCATCCTCGCAGCCCGAACCTAGGTAAATGATCCTTGTGCTGACTACTGATCCTACTCTTCTTGCAACCCCGCGCCCCGGCAACCGTAGTAGGGATTCTTGTGATCCCATAGGTGTCGTTTCCCCGACACGTGCAAAAAGAAAATGCATCTCTACAATGGGGAACCAGCCGGGACGAACAAACACTCAAAGTGATATCAAATCTCAATTTCGTGCTCTTCCACTTCGATTGATAAAGATGGGTCATTAAGGCTTTCCTCACGATGACCTCGAGCAGCCACCAACATTCCTCCCCACATCTATCCCTACCCCATGCTGCTGCATGCATTGTCCTTGCTCCCGCGGGGAGGGCCACAATGTCCTCTACGATGGCCATGACTAGATCCATGGGGAGGCCATATTCTTCCATGGGAACCCAACCAAGCACACCATCCTCCACAACCATCCAATCCCATCCCTAACAACGTCAAGACCTGCCATCGATCCACTAATCATGCTCGCTGCATCCAAGTTCACTGTGAGTGTGTGACGAATCTGTAGTCGATGTATTGACTTTGGCTATCCCCACAGCAGCGCCATCGGATCCTTCTTGCTTTTACCATCACTTCGTCTCTCCCTAAGGTAGCGACACCACCCAGTCAATCACCACCACCGCTTGCGGCTTGCCTACATAAAATCATGAGAAAACCCCATGGCAGTGCTGTAAGATCACCTCGGCGACCTCGACAGCGACTGACTGGCCTAAGATCTAAGGTAGCCGCTCTCTATAGAGACCAGTAGAAGCAGGGGCGTGGCTCAGGTTTGTTCTTTGGTGCATGTGTCGTTTGTCTACATGTCACGACCGGATTTTTGGGATATAAATTCCCAGAAAAACGGCCTGTGCGCTCATCAGCCCCAGGATTACTATTAGCTGATGAGGTACCAACTTGATACAAGAATTCCAAGCAAGTACAAAAATATGTAGTACAAGACCATTTAGGCTTAGGAGTACAACACTTGGTTACTAGTGGTTGAGGGCGCAAGCGGTTGGATACATCTCCGTCTATGGGACTCCATTTCCCACAAGAACAGCTGACCAGGATAACTCCTATCTTCGCGAGGCTGCATACGTCAACGCGTAGGTTCCGAGGTTATCACCGCGATGCTTATCTCCAAGCAAGGAATCTGGCCAAGACAATAGCCAGGGACAAGCCAGTGAGTACGTTTGAATGTACTCGCAAACATTAAGAACACGGGTATAATATATCAAACATGCTCCGGGTTAATTAGATGATCACACGTCTGTCACGAAATATACGAAAGACCAAGATGCACACATATGGTTAAAAATATACCAAAACAAAATACTGGGTGCCAAACGAGTGTCTGAATGACTCCTCGAGCGAAAAATGCAGAATAGTAATACTGGTGCCAAACGAGTGTCTGAATGACTCCTTGAGCGGAAAATGCAGAAATAATAATGCCGCAGTCGGGCGTCGGGGCGACACCACATAAAGGGCTTATAAGAGAATAATCACAGTGAATATCCAGGAGGTAGAACCATCCCAGGGATACTCAATAATATACGTAATATAAATGGTTAGTCCAAAAATAAATAAGGATCAAAATCCACATGTGCCACAATCATAAACAATATATAGTACAGTCGCTTCTCCATCCAAAAAACCGATAATTTAGTCAAGCCGTATCCCATCCGAATACCGTTACTACGTTCCAGTTAAATCATTCTCCATCCGAATACCGTTACTGAGTTCTAGTTAAATCGTTCTCCATCCGAATACCGTTACTGAGACTCAACTCAGACTGTGGTTTTTACTCAAGGACATGACTATCCAACAGGATATATCCTCTGCAGAGGGAGTACCATTTTCCACGAGTAACGGGATTACTCAGTCCCTTGGGACTAATTCCGTCTACGGTCTTTTGATTGAAAACACGCCTGACCTGCACACACCAGCTTAACTCACCAGTGTTTGGAATCACCCACGACACCTGGCAAGCAAAACTCTAAGTGGGGAGGCTACAACCTCGACGTAGCATGGGATCACAAAATTTATACCGCGCGCAAACTGGGGAGCTACCCCTTCGGCTACAACCGAAACACCCATGCCCCCGGACCGGATGACTGGCTTTAATCCATGGCCATGGGACCCTCATCACGGCCTCTCTGTACGGTGTGTGCTTTGGAAAGGGGTTGACAACCTACTGAACCATACCCTGTCCCCTGCAGGGACAAGTGGTGGTACCGACAAAGAAGGAAGCTATTGATCAAGACTCGGTCTACAACCGACTCAGGTGGTCCAAGTATCCACCAACAATATTACCACTAGTGAAATAAATCACCACTCCTCGAGCCTCACCCTGCTATGCCGGGCATACTCGTCTCGACGAGGGATTAGGGACAAGCTCGTGTCTACCCAAGACCACGACTTTCCCGGCTTCCTACCGGTGTGCAAGAGAAGCTCACGAGGATGACCCAAATCACTAGTGTATCCATTGCTGACCACAAAACAACTCCAAAGTGCACTCCTGCACGAGACCATATCGATACATAAAGCTATCACATACTCCAAGTCAAAAGGTGTTGTGATCGCATCCAAACACCACAACAAAATATTATGCCAGAGTTCAGAAATGCTTGCCTTCAAGAGTATGCATAGGATGCACTTTTTGGAAGCTTCCCTTTTCCTCCAAAATCCTATTTTGCAAATATACAAATAACAAATATTTCAAACACAGTACCAAAACTTGTCTCAAATATTTTTGAAATAAATCTTAAAATAAACTAGATGAAAATTGAGAGAGGTAGGAAAAAGAATCAACTCATTTGGAGTTTTATTTTAAAAGTTATAGCCAGTCAAAATTTGGTCAAATCTCTGTTTTTAAATAAAACCAGAAAAGAAAACGATTCAGAAGAAAATACGCTTTCGCAGTAGAGGAGACGCACTCTGGAGTTTGCGCCTTCACTTAAACAGAGGGAGCGGTCGCGCGGGTCACTGACAGTGGGTCCAGAGGGCCCACTGGTCAGGTTTGACCGTTTCTTCCCTCCTTCTCCTCTCTTCTGCCCGACGGGAGCGGGGCTCCGGCGATCGCCGTCGACGAACGGCAGCGCCTCACGGGCATCCAAGGGCGGGGATGGAACGGCTAGACCGAGGCGGTCCTTTGGGTGGTTGATGGGTCGTCGGAGGTGGAAGGAATCGCCGGCGGCGAGCTCCGCGGCGGAGAAAAGCTACGGTGGTGAAGTGACTTTGGTGCTCCGGTGGTCTCCGATCGAAGTTGAGTAGCTGGGCAGCTCCACAAGGACCAGAGGGAGCGACTGGTGGTATTGGATTGGTGGGGGAGGGCTTGGCTGCGACGAACGGCACTGGATTGCGGCGGCGACCGAACTTGTCGGAGTTGAGGAAGATGGCCACTACGGGTCGATCTACTGCGTGGGAAGCTCTACGGGGAGTGTCTGATGTCGCCTGAAGCCTTGAACGAGCTCGGGGTTCCCTTTTATAACATGACGAGGCTGGCTCCGCGGCGGCAGAAGATAAGATCGCTGGCGACCACTTTCCTGTATTGTAGGGTATCGTGGCGGCGACGAACGCGTTCCGACGAGCAGGAGGATAAGCACGGCCTGTGCTCCGGGGCAGCTGGCGTGCGCTGGTGGTTTGGGCGGCACCGCCCGCGGCGGAATCCGCTGCCGATGCCGGCGTGCTGCCAAGGCGGCGCTGCAGAGTGCCAGGGGGAGCTTGGAGGGTACTGGAGAGAGGGCGAGTGCCTGGCGGGGTTCGGCAGGCGAGCAGGGGTCAGAGATGGGACGCGACGAGGGCGGCAATGCGGCGTGTCGGCGTAGTGCGCGCGCGTGCAAAACGTGCGCTCTGGGCGCGCCCAGAGCACGCACGGCACCTGCTCGACGAAATGCCAGCGCGCTCTAGAGCTTGAGGGTGGAGCTGGCACTGCACAGGATGGAGGTAGGGGTAACAAGGCACTCAGTGGACAAGGTGGGTAGGTCAGGGGTTCATGTCCACAATGCAAACCCGAGAGCTTGCCAAAAATGACTGTGCACACCAGGTGTTCGACAGAATGTCATATGCACTTCGGCAACTCTTGGAGTGGCCAAAATCTCCAGATCAGTGTCTCTTTAGATGCAGGAGATGGTGGTAAGATTAGTTTGGCAAAAACGGAAAGTTGATAGTGCAAGAATTTTAGAAAACCAGTTTTGGGCAGAAACTAAAGGCTGACATTGCATGCACCAAAAATATGCCAAAGGGTCCAATCTCCTGGACTTAAGAGTTTCGTAGGGAGGACTATAGGTAGGAAAAAGCTCAAAGGTATTAGAGCAAAATAAAAATGGGTTGCAGTACAAATCACCAAACTGGACCAGAATGGAAATGAAGATGATTTACTTAAATTTTTCAAAGAACATTACTAGGTTTTTGCTTGAAGATGAATTGTATGCATCCATTGACATCTTCAAACCCTTGGAAGAAATTTTAAAGAAATATTTAAATGGGTTGTAGTGTAAAATACCTACTGGACCAGATTTGAAAAAATGATGTGGAGCTCAAAATCTCCAATGACCAAAAAAATGTTTTCGCATAAAAGTGATGGGGAAAACTCACATGACATCCCCAAATTTTGGTGAAATTTTTAGAAGCATTTATCAAATGGTTGCAGTGCAAAAAGGAGCTCCAAATTTATGAAAGATCTTTTTAAAAGAATTAAAACTCATGAAAAATAATTATGCAAATAATTCCACTGATAAAGGATTGATTTTATAAAGAGGGCACACAAGTCCAAAAATACTCTTCGAAGGTTTTTTCCCACTTGAAGCAAAAATCCAAAAAATCATAAAAGGTAAAACTGGACAAATGGAAAAGTTTTATTTCCTGGCAACATTTTAATAAATAAAAAAACAAGGCCAAAATTTTGGGTGTCACACTACAACTCACCTATCTCCATACTCGAGACAACCAAGCTCGACGCGTAGGTCGCATACGTCCGCTGGAGCTATATCCAGGCCCTATGATTTTTGGATCACCGGCTCTATGGGTGCCATGACTGGAGTCGTTGTCATCCAGGCCCTATGATTTTTGGATCACCGGCTCTATGGGTGCCATTGCTGGAGCTATATCCAGGCCCTATGACATCTTACTCATATGGAGCTGCAGTCGTGCAGGTTTCTCATCATCCCCAGATACATCACATCTCCCTATTCGACCAAACAAAAAAAATAACTCGGTCATCACGGAACCAATGAACCAACCAACGATCTCTGGTTGGTGACTCACTGGTACAGCGAGGTGCTATACAAATGGTTTTAACCCCTTTCCGCGATGGCGTTCAAAACCATCACCTGGTGAGTGAATGCGATAGGTGGGTCCTTCGCACATGACCCAGAAACCGTCGGGGATATGCCCTCCTGGCACACACTCTCTTCAAAATGAGGTTGTGTGCGACCGGAGAGCGATCAAATACGGTTATACGTACAATAGTGCTTAAAAATACAATTATACAGGCGAAATCGTTTCCGGTCGTAAGTACATCCCACACAGTCAGTCCCCGCTAAACGTTTCTGTTCATATATACATCCCACACAGTCGCTCCAAGAAAAATGTTTGCGCAAGGTGGCCCAACGCAAACAGTTTTCAAGAGAATGTTGTGTGTGATTGTTCATTGATCCAACACGGTTTATTCCTAGAAACTGTGTGCGTTGCCTGAGGTCATCGCACACGGTGTTTTCTCAATATCCTTTTTGCATTAAAAAACCAAATTAGCAGGCTAATTGCCGTATTATTAATAATCCATTTATTAATCTAATTGACATTCATATTAAGCACATAATATATTACATTTCCATATTAAGGAAGCATGATTTCATAATTGAAATACATCAGAGTACAACATGATATAGCTTCAGCACTCAGCTACCCCATTACACAACTGCACCAGCACCAAGTTTCACATGCAACATCTAGAACCTTTTGAAATTAGCATCATAAACGGTACATAGACAGATGCATCTCAATTGGAAAACTGCTGAAGCGGAAGGCGAATATTGAGCCTTCATTCATGTTGAAGGTCTTTGCAACTTTAGGCCAGTGCCTGTGGATGATAGACCATCCATCCTTCGTTCTCTTTAGGAACACTTCAATATTGAACCGTGGGTGTTGTATGAAAACCTTCCTCGCCTCCTGACCATAGAGGTGGTTTGAGAGGCAATCATCGGTGAACTGCTTTGGAAAGGCCTGAAAACAAGGATGTGCATAAACATCTTCTCTATATTGGAAATGGGACAAAAAAATAAAAAAAGGCAATGTATAATAGTGAGTACCATCTTGTAGTAAATTGATGTCTTCTTCATTGTGCAGACATAGATTTTGTTGTTTTTTGTCGCTAATTTCTTTATCCTAACAATCTTTCTACGTTTCTTGACTTGATTGATATTCATGGACAACTCATTTCCCCATATGCAAAAAGGGTCGAACTGTGGGTCAAAACATCTGGCAGCAGGACCTACATGTGCAAGACCAAATTGTTAAAAACCTAAATATTAGAATGGTTCCTGCAATTGCACAATAATGTGCTATTAGAAAACAGACCTTGCACGTGCTAACCTCGATTGTAAACGTCAGTGCTTCCCATTGTTTCCCTGCAACACATATAAGGTAGTTAGTCATTAGGTTAAGTAAGGGTTCGCATGCTATCAGTAAAACATGTTGATGAAAAATAAGCACATTGCAGATTCATCAGATTAATTCAAGCTACATGGAAAACCTATTTATCCAAACCAAGCATGATTAAGAACTAGGAAATATAGCGCTTGTATATGTTTCTCATGTATTATGTGCAGTCAAATTCCATTTATTCCTCACATGCACAACAATACAAAATTCTACCCACGACAATGGGACATCGCATTGCAGAATTGAACCAAGCAGTTAACTAAACACCAGAACAAATGAACCAAACATTAACTGAGCACCACATTGCACAATATAACATACTCCTAATAGAAGATCAGACAGTTAACCAAATCAAGCATGCTTAACAACTTGGAAATTTAGCAGTTGTATTTGTTTCTCATGTATTTTGTAAAGAAAAATTCAATTTATTTCTCACATGGAAGACAATACAAAATTGCACCGTGAAGAATTGAACATCACATTTGCAGAATTGAACCAAACAGTTAACTGAACACGAAAACTAATTAACCAAACAGTTAATAAGTGAGCACCACATTGCATGACATATAGAACATATACACTAGAGCAACAGATTGCATGGTAAAAGTAGATAGCACAATTAACTAGAATTTGTTAAGGAAAGGCAGTAGCTATAGCAAACTGAACATGGGTCCTTATAGTGAGCTAATAAGACAAGCTACTTCTCATTGTAGGAGATATCGATGATGATTGGCTCCTTGGACATGGAAGAGGGCGAGGCCTCCGCATCGTTGGTGCCCTCGTCGTAGTGGTGAGTTGCGTGAGCCGCTCCGGGCACCAACCTGCTGGCTCTTGAGATGAGGTAAGCACGTGCACGCTAAGAAAACACCTCGTAGTCTTCATCGAAGGCACCGAGGGTGGCCTCAAGAAAACGCCACGAACTATCGTTTAAAGCAGCCAACCGCATCGTGGCGTCGGCGCGCAAGGCGTCGACGGCGAGGTGCTCCTCCAAGATCTGGGGGTCGACACGAATGGCAGCCATCGCCACCTCATCCATGTGTGCAACCGCGATTTGCTTCTCCATTGCTAAATGCTCCTTGAGATCCTGGCTATACTGCGTGCACCATGGCTTAGGGCAGTGCTTATTTGGTTGAGGGGTCGGTGATTTGTGTGGAAGGTGTCGCGCCGGTGGTCGGGGTATGTGGGATGTGGAAGGAGTAGGATGATGGGGGTCGGGTGTGGATTACCTGCCTGGATAGACGAGGCTGAGCAGCGTGAAGGAGGGTCGCCGGCGAGGAGGCGGTGCTGCAAGCAAGGAGTGAAGGTTTCAACTTGGAAATGAAGGCGGAAACAGGGGAAATGTGGCTTTTGGTAAGGGGGAGGGGGCGGGGAGATAGATATTTCCACGGAAGCCAAAATTTTTGAATCGGTTCGGCGAAAAAATTGGCGCGCAAAGTGTCATCAGACGGTGCTCCAGGATATTTTGTACTGCATCTCACATGCTTGGTGATAATAAATTGTGTGGGATCTACTTGATTTTTCATCTTGATTTAAATTACATAATGGGGTCACAGCGGCAATGGACGGTGTTTGAATTGCTAGAACTTTATCTGTAGTGAACATGCAACTATATGTGTGTCATAAAAGAGTTGGAATTATTCAGGGTTCGTTTGGACATTTTATACATTAGATTGGTTTTCTAGCCATTTCAGGTGCACAATTCAAAATTAAACTACATGTACATGCTCCGGTGCACTAACATGGGTTGTAAAATCTTATATGTGTCCATGGGTTTATGCTTATGTCCCATGCAAGAAATGGCGATGAATTTCTAACACCACGGCACTGTGGGTCTCTGGAAAACATTGAGGTACTTGCTTTTGTAATTCTAGTAAATCCAAAACCGTCTGAAATTTATGAACCTTGGCATGCTATCATGGAATGGCATGAACATGCTGGGGTAAAAATATTGTCCAATTTGGGGCAGGTTATGGTATAAGCTTCTCACAAACCAGAGCTTCTTAGAAGAAGCCTCATGGTTCCGTTAGGGAAACGGGTCACCATTGTGGACAAAACGATTTTCGTCGCCTCTTCATCCTTCGTGTCACCTCGAACATGTGACGCCCGGATAATCAAGCTACAGAAAACCTCTGCTAATGATGCCATGTCACCTCGATTACTGTTGCTAACCTCGCGTTAGATCAAAGCGTTTAAAAATCAAAGTTGAATTTTTGACAAATAATAGAAGTTTTCAAATATCAAAACTAAAATGTTCGGGTTGTGACCAATAATGCATAGGTAATTATGGTTGAGAGGCCACATTTTTATAAAATAATTAAATGCACTAAGGTATTTAAAACAGTAGCTAAAATTAATAATGAAATGCCTTTTAAGATTTATAAACCTATTAAACTATCTTATTTAGTTGCCCAAACTTATGTGGCAGTAATATATTTATTTAGACAAAAGGGACTACTTTTATAATCTATAAAACTAAAATAAAAGAGGAACTAGAAATAAAACAAAAAAAGAAAAGACAAAACAAAACAAAACAAACAAACAAAAAATAAAAAGAAAGACCCCCCCGCTGGGCCTCGGCCCTTCTGGCCACTCGGCAAGCCAGGCCGGCCCAGCCAGTGC